>NC_090649.1:326828498-327128498 GCF_040937935.1 Hyperolius riggenbachi | reverse complement strand
CTGCCACCCCCATCCTGGCTGCTATACCCCTCCAGCATGGCTGCCCCCTCTCTCCCCACAGGCTGTGACACAGAAACGGATCATTTTCTGTGTCCAAATCTGCCTGTATAGAGGGGGATCTGTTTTCCCATTGCCTGCCACTACCCCTGCGTGTATCAGGTTCCAGATCCGTTGTGTGAAAATGCAGCAGATCCGGATCTTCCGGGATGGTTTTACAAACGGGTCCCCGCAAACGCAGATGGATACGTTTTTTGCTTGGATGAAGATAGCTGCTATTTTTAACATTGCTATCCGTGGCTCCGGTTTTGATCAGGTTTTAAAAACGGAGCCACGGATACGTTTCCGGACCTAGTGTGAACTAGTTCTAAGCTGATTAGCTATGTGGAATTCTCCCCCCAGAGAATTCTGGGAGACCAGGTATATTTTTGTACTGGCTTCAGAATACTCTGTAACCAAAAATTCTGCAGAGATCACACGACAAGGCTAAATATGTTGCCACTTAAGATACATTTCAGAATGTAAATCAGGGAGAGGAAAGCTTTCACTGTATAATGGGCAAATAACTCATTTAATTATAACTGAATATTGTAAAAAATAAGCAATTATATTTACTTTATTTTCAAAACAGTTCCTCTTTACTGTAACCTCAATTTCAGGTTACAGACGCACAAATAAATCCAAAAATACTGATACAAAGTTGCTGTATTCCTTTTTCTGGGGGAGGTTATGTGTGTTAGCTGCAGAACCCATTTGTATGTCCCAAATTACACCATCCATGAATATGCTACACACTTTTATTCTACTCAAATTTTTACATCATGAATAAGTGAGACATTATTAACACTCACCTGTTGTCACCCAGTGGTCAGTGCGATTGGGATAAACTATAAAAAATAAAGTAAATGTTAAAGAGAACCAGAGATGAAGCACCCTCATGTATTTTATTACATTTATCAGTGGGAACATGACAGTAAACACCTACCCTGCTTTTAGTTTCATTGTTATCTGCTTAATTAGTCTATTAGCAACTGTGATAAGAATCCACCGACTATTCAGTCGAGGTTTGACTTGGAATCATTATAGCTGAGTCACTCTTCTGTGGAGTCCTTTCAAGCCCAAGCCTTCCCCCTCCTGGCTTAGATCTTCTGCTTTGCATACTGAGAGCTGTTATGACTGGGAGGGGCTGCTGCTCCTGAGAGAGAAGCTCTGTGGTTGTAATATGATCCCTGTGTGCTCTGTGTGCACTAGATTCTCATAGGAATGAAACTGCAGTTATTATCAGTGACACTTCCTACAGGCAGATCATACCAAAATGAAAGCACATAGATGAAAGGCTGCATTTAGCCTAGATAGCAGCATAGTCTCATATAGCCTAGACAGCACATCCAGAACAACTCATATAACCCGGAAGGAGAAGGGATATGAGCCGGCGGCCATATTTGATTTTTCCTGGA
Organism: Hyperolius riggenbachi; assembly: GCF_040937935.1. Classification (NCBI taxonomy): domain Eukaryota; kingdom Metazoa; phylum Chordata; class Amphibia; order Anura; family Hyperoliidae; genus Hyperolius; species Hyperolius riggenbachi. The sequence goes on along the minus strand of NC_090649.1, from coordinate 327,127,044 downwards.
GCAATAATGGATAAAAAACACTAAAAAAGGCACACCAGAGCGGCAAAATTATCAGGTAGAGCATTTATTCTTTACAAGCTATCAACTGATATGTTTATTTTGTGTGAAACGTTCATCTCTGGTTCCCTTTAAGGAATATAAATCAGCAGTCATATGCATATAACTGATGTCAGATGAAGTGTTGTCAGATACTTTCCCCTTAATAGAGAGTTAGTCTACAGAAAGTATCTTGCAGTGCAGAGGAGTGGGGAGCAATATGCAAAAACTGTTTTAACAGGAAGAAGTATGTAATTGTTTACTGACTTGTAAGCTGTCAGTGACTGACCATTATCACAATTCTTGCTTTCTTTTCTTCCCCAAAATATCAAGCAATCGGAGACTAAACTCTCTTACATATGCTCAGTAGCTGTCACCTTCAATGATCATTAATAAATTGTTACGGCGACAGACCTGAGAACACACATTGTACAGACATGGAATTGTGTGCACAAACCTTCAGTAGACAAGAGCAGATGCTGAACTAGCTATTATAAAAATTACTGCTTTTTAGGGGGCATAGTCAATGGGATGGAGGAGAGGCGTTTGGAACATGGATGTGTGGCATGGTTAGGAGTAGGATTGGCTAGACTTCCAAATCAGGAAGCCCAACTCTGGGGTGGAGGCTGTGCTCCATACAGCCTCATATTGCAGTACTTACAGAACTGTGGCGAAGGTAAATCTGCATAGTATGGTATGCAGTTTTATCTCACCTTTATGTTGCCATTCTCCACAGGATTGCTTCAGTGGTCAGTGCCCTGGATCCAATTGAGAATTTGTTGAACTTTGCAAATTGCAGTGCACAACTGAAGGCAACGTAACTGAATAAAACATCTAGCAACAAATAGACCTGGAGGATTGCTCCAGAGCCAGTTCTGTATTATGCAAAAGCTTAAACATACTTTCCCCAGAATTCTAATGTGAAAGTCAAAATCCTACATGTATTAGGTGGTCTATTGAAATATTACACTTCGATAAAGTATTTCTGTTTTCCATATCTTTTTCTTAAAGAGAATCTGTATTGTTAAAATCGCACAAAAGTAAACATACCAGTGCGTTAGGGGACATCTCCTATTACCCTCTGTCACTATTTCGCCGCTCCTCGCCGCATTAAAAGTGGTTAAAAACAGTTTTAAAAAGTTTGTTTATAAACAAACAAAATGGCCACCAAAACAGGAAGTAGGTTGATGTACAGTATGTCCACACATAGAAAATACATCCATACACAAGCAGGCTGTATACACCCTTCCTTTTGAATCTCAAGAGATCATTTGTGTGTTTCTTTCCCCCTTCTGCTCTCATGCACTGAAGTTTCAGGCTGCTCTTTTCTTCCTGCAAACAGCTTTGCCCTTGTCTGAATTTCCTCAGTATGTGACAGCCCAGCCAGCTCAGAGGACAATTTATCCAGCTTGTAAAAGATACGAGAGCAGAGAGAAGCTGCATTAATCTAAATATCACACAGGCAGTGTGCAGAGAGGGGCCTGAAAGGGGGAATTCATAGCAGAACCACAACACTGAAGAACTTGGCAGCCTTCCAGACACTGGCCGACAAGTCTGACAGGGTAAAGATACATTGATTTATTACAGAGACTGTGATAGCAGAAAGTGTTGCATTAAGCCAGAACACATTAGAATAGCTTTTGGAACTTGTAGGATGATAAAAAACAGGATGCAATTTTTGTTGCGGAGTCTCTTTAAACTGTTCATCACTTAAAGAGACACTGAAGCGAAAAAAAAAATGATGATATTATGATTTGTATGTGTAGTACAGCTAAGAAAAAAAACATTAAGATCAGATACATCAGTCTAATTGTTTCCAGTGCAGGAAGAGTTGAGAAACTCCAGTTGTTATCTCTATGCAAAAAAGCTATTAAGCTCTCCGACCAACTTGGTCGTGGAGAGGGCTGTTATCTGACTTTTATTATCTGAACTGTAATTGAACTGTTTACTTTTCCTCTAGCAGAGAAGAGTTTATTACTTCACAGACTGCTCTGAAAGACTCATTTTGAATGCTGAGTGTTGTGTAATCTGCACATATTATAGAGTGATGCAATGTTAGAAAAAACACTAGATACCTGAAAATAAAAATATGAGAATATTTTCTTTGCTGCTAATCTTCTAGTAATTATTCATAGTACACAACCAATTCATTATATCATATATTTTTTTCGCTTCAGTGTCTCTTTAAATATCACATCAAACATAGGCTATCTTTCAGTGGTTTGACATATCAATACAACTTAAAAAGGCAGTGCAGGATTTGTTTAAGAAAATAAAAGAAACGGCTACCTATTCAGTTCATGTTTTCTCCAAAGTTTTCTCCTCGGCGATCTTATCACATCTTATCAATAAAGTACCACTTAAAGCAAACTTGAAGCGAAAATAAACATATGACATAATGAATTGTATGTGTAATACAGCTAAGAAATAGAACATTGGTAGTAAAGAAAAGAGACTCCTGTTTTTCCAGAGGAAGAGTTAAAAAAAACTTCAGTTGTTATCTATGCAAAAGAGCTTCTCTGAGCTATTTGACCCATTGGGTTGAATACAGGTCTGTTTTCTGAAGCACTTAAACAGCCAAGAAACAGTGAGATAAGGTTTTTACTGCAGGAAAGTTGAAAGGGTCATTATTTTTGCTTTGTTTTATAGCTTAAAAGACTGTGTGGTTTTAAAACTGCAAATGTGACAGTAGTATGCAATGTTATAAATCACAGGTGTCAGACTCCAGACCTGGAGGGCCAGATCCAGGCCAGTGTTTAGGATGGACTGAGAAAGAGAGTAATGTGTTCTTCCTGATGGAACACACCTTTCCTGATTCAGACCCATCAATTCATTTGAGCTGTGTCAAAAATGTGTGGGGACCTCGGCCCTCGATGGACCGGTTGGACATCCCTGTTATAAATAAAGCTATAGAAATGAAAATAAAATTATGAGACTCTTTTCTTTGCTGCTAATGTACTACACATACAATTCATTATCTCATATATATTTTTTTTCACTTCAGGTTTGCTGTAAACCACCAGCAAGCAAGAAAATAATAGCACTCTTGGTACTTTTCCAATTGCAAAGTGCTGAAAAGTTATTGTAAACAGAAGAGTAAAAATTATCTATTGGGAGAAAACTAAGGAGGAAAAATGAATTGAATAAGGGCCAGTGTTAGATGTGAATACTCTTTGCAGGCCTCAGTTTATCTCAACACAGCAACAATTATGTTTTAATTTATAAACCTCAAACAAACAGATACAGATAGGAGGCTCGTATTACCTGGTGGCTGAGTCGTGTATCCTGCACACATGAAAAGAAAAAAGAAAGAAAGCATTACATATGGACAAATTAAAACGTAAGAAAACAATGCATGAGTATGCCATACAAGTTTTGATGAAAACAAAGTACAGTTCACCAAACAAGTATAAGCATTAGCGATGTCGCAAACATAGAATTTTCCATTTGCCAATAGCGAACGCGAACTTCCGCAAATGTTCGTGGACATGCAAACCGCCATAGTCTTCAATGGGCAGGCAAATTTTAAAACCTACTAAAACTATTTCTGGCCACAAAAGTGATGGAAAATCTGGAAGTGGGTACTAGGGCTTTTATTATAAAATAGCAGATTTAGTACAGTAAAACCTTGGATTGAGAGTAACTTTGCTATACAAGCAAAAATTATTGTGAAATTTTGACTTGATATACAAGCAAAATCTTGATATACAAGCAAGAAAAAAAGTATGCATGCGTCACCTCAAAACAACTGAGCCAATAGTTCTTCTCCCTTTAGCGCTGCAGGATTGTATTTAATTGTACTTAATCTGAGTGCAGAGACTGTGCAAAGTTACATTTCCATGTAATCCTCAAAAGTAGGCAAAAGCAACTGTCAATGGATAAGTTCCTTGTTAAAGCCACATAAAAAAAGGTTGGGGTGAGCCAACAGATGGCAATGATTCTGTATATCACCTAGGTTTCCATCACTCCTTGTGGGGAAATTCGCTTTGATATAAGAGTGCTTTGGATTACAAACATGTTTCTGGAATAGATTATACTTGCAAACCAAGGTTCCACTGTAATAGCATTTGAATATTGAAAAAATCATCATACTCTGTCATATAATAATACGAACCATAAACTGCAGAAAACACCGCTAAGAAGCCACTTTGCTGCACACTGGAGTCACTTCTGAAGTTGATTCCCATGATGTTGGAAGATGAATAGTATGTATAACTGTAGTTCCCAGGGTTGCATATTGTTGCTATTGGAGGAGAGTAGTTAGGAATCCCATCATAGATAGTGACCGAGTCATATGCACATGAGGGATGCGTCTCCAAGCTGTGCATACAAATAGACATTTGTTTTTATTAAAAACCTAGTAAATTACTCTAAAGCAGAAAATAGGTGTCTCCTACTGACAACCACAATGGGAAGTTTCAGGAAGATCTAGATAGAATAAACTTAGACCACAACTACATTTTTGTGCACGTGTGGACAATAACTGACAGGTTAAACTCCTTCTTGTTTATGCATGACAGAACTGCAATGACCCTTAAAATATATGATGCTTGTGCTATTATTATTAAAGTGTACCCAAGACGATATGTGACATAAGATAAACATGTATGTACAGTACAAAACATATCAATAATCAAGCTGTTTTACTTGTTTTGTTTTGCTACCTGCAAGAGTTAATTAGGTGTGGAAGTGACTGCTTCTGTCTTGTTGGTGTCTTTTATGCTGGGAATACACGATGCGTTTTTGCGTTCGTTTTTGCCGTCGTTTTCGCTTTCGATCGATTCTACTCTCGATTCACTGCTCGATTCCCCTCTCGATTCCTTATCTTTTCTTATCAATTACATTCACTTGAATGAGGAGAATCGAAACGAAAGTAGAATCGACCAGATCCAACAGGTTGGAATTTATCTATCGAACCCATCTATCTAAAGTAAAAACTTAACGTGTATTCCCAGCATTAGGAGTAAGCATCACTGATAAGCAAATTACAGCCATAAAAGTTTTCTGGGAAGAATACAATTTCTAAGGGAAGGGAGAGATAAAATACATGAACTAAAGGTAGTCCCCGACTTATGAACTACCCACCAATACAAATGGCATGGATTCTGTGATTCAAATAAAATGGCTTTTAAGCTTGTATAAGCAGGTACAAGGGGCAGAGATGAGGTACTAGGGACAGAGATGGCACAGTGTTCCGACTTAAGAACAGATTCAGGGTAAGAACGAGCCTACAGTCCCTATCTCATTCATTAACTGGGAATTTCCTATATTGATCTTTTTCTAACTCTGGAACACGTAATAGGCTGCCACCGATTAGAGACTCTAAAATATTTAACCTACTTTGTAAATGTTTAAATATAAAAGAAAACCCTGGGATACTTTAAAAGGCATTTTTAGGAGTAAGAGGATAAATATAATTGTGTTTCTCATCTGTTTATTTTCACCTCGGGTTCACTTTAAGTTTTTATACAGTTCTGATGTCTCTCACTGTACTTTACAGAGTACATACCGTATTTTTCAGACTATAAGACGCACCCAGGTTTAGAGGACAAAAATGTGGGAAAAAAAATAAATACTAAACCTGGTGTGTCTATGGTGCATGGGCGTCTTGTAGACCTTTTCCGCTCAAACTGTCTATCTAAACCACACTACACTACAGCACTCTCACCCCTGCTGCTCTTACTAAACTACACTACACTACACTACACTACTATCATCCCTGCTGACCCTCCAGCTGCTCTTACTACACTACACTCACCCCTGCTGACCCCCCAGCTGCTCTAACTACACTTCACTCACCACTGCTGACCCCCCAGATGCTCTAACTACAATACAGCACTCTAACACCTGCTGACCTCCCAGCTGCTCTAACTACACTACACTACACTACACTCATCCCTGCTGACCCCCTAGCTGCTCTAACTACAGTACCCTGCAACAGTATAGGTCTTACATGATCCAGCTGCTGCTCGCTTCTCTCCTCCTCCATGTTGCAGGTGCTCGGTCGTGCAGGCAGCGTTGCTCTGGACTCCTCCCTTCCTCCTTCGTCTTCCAGCTCATCCAGTCACAATAGGAAATTATGCTAGCATGCTCTGTGTCCTGGAACGCTGGCACTAGCATTAATATAAGTAAGTACGGAAACTGCTCTCGGGTACTGGAAATATGCTTTGATGTTAGAGGGTCTGGAAGAAACTATAGAGAGGGATCGGGCAGACCACGAGAGCAGCTTCCGCACTTACTTATACAAATGCTAGCGCCAGCGTTGCAGGACACAGAGCATGCTAGCATAATTTCCTTTTGTGAAGTTGTTGCAAAGACTTGAAGTCTGCCTGCCATTTCCTCTTCTCTACCAGGCGTAATTACAGCTGTCCCGAAGCTCCGCTGCCCTGCTTCTTCTCCCACGAGCCCGGGATGGCACTTTAGCTGAAGGCCTCCTCATGGCCACCTTGGATCAGGTCTGCTGTCCTCTCCTTGCCACCATCTCGGATTGGGTCTGCTGTCCTCTCCTCGCCGCCACCTCAGATCGGGTCTGCTGTCCTCTCCTCGCCGCCACCTCAGATCGGGTCTGCTGTCCTCTCCTCGCCACTACCTCGGATCGGGTCTGCTGTCTACTCCTTGTGGCCACATCGGGTTGGGTCTGCTCTCCTCTTGCTGCGCATTCAGGTAAATGCTGCGCATTCAGGAGTCTCCACCGCTGGGCACAAAGCCGCTGGCACATGCAGGCAGGAGGTTTGAACCGGCTGGAGAGGATCGTGCTGTGAAGTAGTGTAACACATGTCCCTCCATTGCTGGCTGCCCACACTCCCCTCCTGCACTGTGCACACTCGCCCCCAGGCTCCCCACCCGCACTCTGGGACTCCCCATGCGCACATTCAGACTATAAGACGCACCGACTTTTCCCCCTCAGTTTTGGGGGAGAAAAGTCATGTGTCTTATAGTCTGAATGTGCGCATGGGGAGCGTCTTATAATCCGAAAAATACGGTGGTCATTTTTTACTAATCATACTTTAGAGGAGGTCACAGACTAATCCTTATTACAATCATATTCTAATGTATACTATACCAGTGGGGGAGGGGGTTACCAAGAAAATTATAATGTTTTTGGGAAGTGGGAGGAAAAAAAGAGTGCCCGTAGGAGATGTATACAAACGTGAGGAAACACACAAACTCCAATCAGATAATGTCCTTGCCAAGATTCAAGCCTGGGAATCTATCCCTGAAATGCTGGCATTAAAGATATGAACAGAAAATAATTTTACAAACAACTCACTCAAAATGTAGGAATGACAGTTGTACTCGATATCCTGCAGGAACACGGATGTCCCAGTTACAGTTGGCATTATTAGGATAGTAGCTTGGATAGAATGGGCTTGAAATATTGCCATACATTTGAGTTAACAGACCTCCACAGTTTGTGTAACCTGGAATTGAAAGAGAAGATTAAATTACTTTAGTTAAGGTTCTATGGCCTTGATTCACTAAAGCATGCTAAGTGTTAGCACGCCAGTAAAAAGGCACTTAAGACGGGAAAACGGCCGCTTCACGCACTAATATGCGCGCAAGCGTTTGTGCACGCAAAGGTTAGCGATGCGCGGTATGCGCGAAATGCATGTGAAACGACGCACTGTACGCGCACAAAATAGCCTGAAAAGCTATTTTACACGCGAATGGTGCGACGTTTCGCACGCACCGGTGTGACGTTTCAGGTGCACCAACTTAACGCGCGATCAGTAACAGCTTTGGACCTGCAAACTACTTAGCACGCTAGTTTGCACATCCAAAGCTTTTAGGCGTGCTAACTGTGTTAGCACCCTTTTGTGAATCAAGCCCTATATTTCCATTGTTAATTTTATTTTTTTCTTTGACTTTTTCATACTAAATCATGAAACTAAAGGAGGTCATTAAAAGGTATATCCAGTTGAATTTTTCTCCTGAGTTTTTCTCCTAGGAGATATTTTTTCATCTTCCTTTTAAAATAACTTTTCAGCACTTTGCAATTGTAAAAGTACAACAAAAAAAAAATAAGTAAAAAAGTACTGTTAAAATTATTTTAAGTATATTCCTGTTTGCTGGTAGTTATCCTTGGCTATCCCAGGCAGAAGGCAGAAAGAATAATCAAAGTCCAGGCAAAAATCGGTAACAGGTAGGCAGAAATCAGATAAGATAAGCACTCACAAATCACAGCCAGCTCCTCTCCAGCTCAACAGCCACAACTCCTCTCAGCAATCCAGGAAGCAAAAGGCAACATTGCATTGGATACAAAATCCCATTGTATCCAATACAATGCTGTTTTGGGCCAATCAGAACTGTTTATTTTAATTTTTTTTTATACTCCCTTCCTCCCTCCCCTCCCTCCCTCCCTCCCCTGTGACCCTACGCTGCCCCTACGTCACTTGCCGCTGATTGGCTGGGCTAATTGGCCGCCGGGTCCCCTAGGATCAGAGCAGTAATGGGGACTCCGGCCGGCCGGGTGGAAGAAGCCTGGGTCCCGCTGACAAGCGCTGATCGCGCGCGGGACCCAGGATTTGGCTGCAGGCACTTTTTTCCAGCCACCCTCCCCATGCCTTCTCGCCGCCCGCGACGTCACGATGCACCGCCGATCCTCCCAGCTAATCGGCCGCCGGGTCCCGGAAGATCAAAAGGTAATGCGGACTCCGGCGGCCGGGGGGGAATTAGCTGCAGACATTGTTTTTAGCCCACACGAGCAGAGCTCGGGCTTACCGCTCCTGACATGTGTCAGTCAGCCCGAGCTCTGCTCGTGAATACCGCCAAGGAGGTTAAAGAAGACGTGAAAATATTACCTAGGAGAAAACTCAGGAAAAAATGTTAATCGCATATGAGTCATAATGTGCCTTCTTGTTTACCTAAATGTTAAAGGACAACTGAAGCGAGAGGGATATGGAGGCTGCCATATTTATTTCATTTTTAGCAATACCAGTGGCCTGGCTATCCTGCTGATCCTCTGCCTCTGACACTGTTAGCCATAGACCCTGAACAAGGATACGCAGATCAGGTGTTTCTGACATTATTGTCAGATGTGACAAGATTAGCCGCATGCTTGTTTCTGGTGTGATTCAGACACTACTGCAGCCAAATAGATCAGCAGGGCTGCCAGGCAATTGATATTGTTTAAAAGGAAATAAATATGGCAGCCTTCGTATTCCTCTCAGGGCTCGTTCACACTAAGGGTGTTTTCTGTCTTTTTACAAGCGCAGGCGATTTTCAAAATCGTCCTAAAAACGCTTGTGCAATGATTCCCTATGAGAGAGTTCACAACTGAGTGGTTCGTTTGGGATCCGCTCAGCAAAGCGGTGCCCATTTTTAAGGCGATTTTGCCTCAATGGAAGGTATAGGAAAAACACAACTGCTTTGTGCAGCGATTGTGTGAGCGTTTTTAAGAATAAATACATTGTATTTATTCTTTTCTGGGTCAAAGAGTTCACTTCCTGACTTGCGCCAGGGAGTAAATTACAAAACCGCTCTGAAAAAGCACTTTTACCAGAAACGCAGCGCTCAGTGTAATGTCGGGAGGTGAAAAAAAAGCGCACAAAAACACAAAACGCTTATGTTTGCGTTTTTGATTTAATGTGTAAATGAGGCCTTACTTCAATTGTTCTTTAAGCATTAAGACCTTTATTCGTTTCACTTTTTCTACTTGGAGATCATTTTTCATCCTATATTCCAAACAACTTTTCAGCACTCAGCATTTAAAGTGGACTTGAACTCAGAACCCTTTTCTGCTCTAATAGATACACAACAGCATAATAACCTTTAAACAAAAAACATTTCTTTGTTACAGCTGATACAAATCCTAAAATACATGTGCACAATTTCTACTTCCTGATTCATGGAAGCAGACATATTGTGCAAGAGTTCAGGTGCACTTTAAAAAAGTACCAAAAAGTAGGTGAAAGAGTACTGTCAAAATAATTCTGAGTATTTTCTTGCTTGCTGGTGGCTGGAAAGACGTTTTATTGATAAGGTGGGAAATCACTAAAATTATTGATTAAAGTTATTTTAATCACTAATTAATTATTTTAATCACTAATTAATATTAATACTAATATTATCAATAAAATTTTTCTAACTTGCATGCAGCAAGTTAGAATAATGGGATCAGTTGCTGTGAACAAGCCCATAGAATTGTATGGGCAGTGAGTTGACATGCAGAATTATTCTGCAACACAAATAAGCTCTTTGAACTAGACTGAAGGTTATGAGGCCCTCATGCACAAATAAGGAAAGTTTTACCATTCCCAAGGCAATGTTAGAGTTTTAGTAGTTTGGACCTTAGACTGTAATAAAATAACCTGTAGAAGGAGGCCATCAGGTCCCAGGGCTTTAGAGATGGTCAATTATGATGTAGCAGTTTGCATCTCTTTAATAGTGGAGAAAATTAGTGGAGCGTCTAGGACTTCAACTTTGGCTGATAGCCTATAATAACTGTCAGTCTCTAGTACAGAGGCATGACTTTAGACCAGGGGTGTCAAACTCAAATACAAAATGGGCCAACGTTGAACACTGGGACCTAGTCTTGGGACAACCTCAATGTCTACTGGCCACCTTATAAAGTTCCCTAGTGTCCAATTACTCCCCTCCAACTCTTATACAGTTCCCTGGTGTCTAGTGGCCCCCCACCCTCCCCTATACAGTTCCCTGGCTTCTAGTGGTCCTCCTCCCTACCTTATACAGTTATCTGGTGTCTAGTGGTCCTCCCTCCCGTACACAGATCCCTGGTGTCTAGTGGCCCCCACCCTCCCCTATAAAGTTATCTGGTGTCTAGTGGTCCTCCCTCCCATACACAGATCCCTGGTGTCTAGTAGCCCCCACCCTCCCCTATACGGTTGCCTGGTGTTTAGTGCTTTCCCCCTGCCTTCCCCATATGGCTTCCCTGGTGTCATGGGACTTCACCTCCAATATAGCTTCCCTGATGGTCTAGAGTGGGCCAAACATAATGCAAAGTAGGGAAACCCCTTGAGGGCCAAATATAATGGCTCTGAGGGCCAGATTTGGCCCACAGGCTGGAGTTTGACATGTAAGCTTTAGACTGACTAGGGCTGTGGAGTGGGCGGCAAGGATTTTTTTTTTTTTTTAGCATGCAAAAACTGCAAAGTTTTGTGTACAAAACATTTTTAATAAGAAATTGATTTTAAAATAAGGTTCTATTATTAAATGCATGTTCTGTATAGAAAAACTGCACCTGAATTGCGTCTTTAAATAACCATTCATGCTGTGTGCATGCATGTGAAACTGCAATTGCAGAAACTCTAACTTGCTAAAGGTGGCCACTAACTACCCAATTTCTAGTGAAAAATCATTTGAGCAATCAGAAATTCTGATCGGATTGGTTGTAAATACCGTATTTTTCGGACCATAAGACGCACTTTTTCTCCCCCAAACATGGGGGGGAAATGTGCCTGCGTCTTATGGTCCGGATGCTGCAATTTCAGTTGTCATCTTGCTTAAAACCCTGTGTCCCCGCGGTTGTGTGGGGGGTTTGCAGGAGGGTTACGATGAGTCAGTGTCCCTGCCGATGTCGGTCCCTCTATACACGCGTTCCCGCCCCCTGTCCGCCTCTGCCCCGTCCCCCCGACTACTTCCCCCCGGCTCTCTAAGAGATATGTGGTGTGTGCAGGCTGCCGCTTACCGCTGTATGCTATCGCCGATCAGCGGTAATCCTCCGTGATAAAAGCCGCTGGGTGGTCCGTGCACGCTACTGAAGCCTTCCTCTCTTCACTTCCGCATTGATGATGTAAGCGGAAGTGAAGAGAGGAAGGCTTCAGTAGCGTGCACGGACCACCCAGCGGCTTTTATCACGGAGGATTACCGCTGATCGGCGATAGCATACAGCGGTAAGCGGCAGCCTGCACACACCACATATCTCTTAGAGAGCCGGGGGGAAGTAGTCGGGGGGACGGGGCAGAGGCGGACAGGGGGCGGGAACGCGTGTATAGAGGGACCGACATCGGCGGCGACACTGACTCATCGTAACCCTCCTGCAAACCCCCCACACAGCCGCGGGGACACAGACTCGTCATAACCCTCCTGCAAACCCCACACACAGCCGCGGGGACACAGACTCGTCATAACCCTCCTGCAAACCCCACACACATGCGTTAGACAGATAGGGGGACAGTGTCACAGGGGACAGACAGTACAGCAGGGGTTAGTTAATGACAGGGCATTTTAAATGCACATGGGGGCACTTAGGAGGACACTGGGGGCACTTAGGAGGGCACTGGGGGCACTTAGGAGGGCACTGGGGGCACTTAGGAGGACACTTAGGAGGACACTGGGGGCACTTAGAAGGACACTGGGGGCACTTAGGACACTGGGGGTACTTAGAAGGACACTGGGGGTACTTAGGAGGACACTGGAAGGACACTGGGGGCACTTAGAAGGACACTGGGGGTACTTAGGAGGACACTGGGGGTACTTAGGAGGACACTGGGGGTACTTAGGAGGACACTGGAAGGACACTGGGGGCACTTAGAAGGACACTGGGGGTACTTAGGAGGACACTGGGGGTACTTAGGAGGACAATGGGGGCACTAAGGAGGACACAAGGGGCACGGATGAGGACACAGGGACAGAGGAGGACACAGGGGGACAGAGGAGGTCACAAGGGAGACACTAAAGGTACAAAGGGGACACAGGGGGACATAAAAATTGGGGAGGGGAAAATATCCACAAGATGCCCCTGTACCATGGATGCACCAGGTTTAGTATTTTTTTCCCTGGTTTTTATCCTTCAAACCTAGGTGCGTCTTATGGTCCGGAGCGTCTTATGGTCCGAAAAATACGGTAATCTCCGTTGATGGACACAATCGATTATGAACGATTATAAAAATAGTCGTCCGATTGGATTTTCATCAAACCAAAATTTGGATTTTCTTGTTGGTTGTGATAGATAGGAAGCAAAGATTGGTTCATGGATGGTGTAATGAAGAATTTCACTTCTGATCAGAATTTCTGATTCCTCAAACGAATATTCACTAGAATTTAAACCGCTAATGGCCACCTTTAGGCTGAATTCACTGTGTTGTGTTGGGGTGCGGCATAATAGCTGCTTTGTAATGTGGCTTACTGCACTGCAGTGTACCACCTATGCAACACTCACAGTGCAGGGGATACAGTGCGTTATAATGGCATAATGCAGTGTGTTTCTGCTGACAATGAAGCATACTTTTTATTGTATGCTTCACTGTATGCAATGCAACGCACAGATTACATGCAGCGCCGCTTTCCGCAATGGACGCAGTGAACCTAGCCTAAAGGGGTTTTTTGTTTAGCAGTCCTTGCTACATTCTGGTATAATCCCTGTGAATATTGCAGATTTTTGCAACCTAATAGTAGTCATTAAAAAAAAAGACATGATCCAAGTTTGCTGGTTACTTATGTTTCCCTGCCTTAGTAGATCAATGCTCAGTATCTATCAGTAATTACTAGAGAAAGTAGAGAGAGCTGTGCCCCTAGGGTGCTTACCGTCTAAAAGGATATTGGACAAAAAAGACGAGGAAAAAAACTGAACAAATTGGGCAGAATCCAATTCACTTTTTCTACAAGTTTTCTCCTAGGTGAAATGTTCACATTTTATCAATAACATGCCTTTTAGTCCACCAGCAAGCAAGAAAATAATTTTGACAGTATTTTCTCACCTACTCTTTGGAACTTTTTCAATTGCAGGGTGCTGAGAAGTTGTTTTAAACAGAAGATAAAAAATTATCTCTTTAGAGAAAATGTAGGAGAAAAACTCGACTGTGTATCGGAAAACTTATACACAAGTTGTTAATACCTGGTGACAAGGTCCTGTTACCTGCAAATATTAAAAAAAGAAAAAGAAAGTTACTACAAGTGATGACATATTGACATCCGAAAAAGCACCACTTATAAATTCCAAGCAGATTAAAACAATTCAATAAGGCATTTCCAGGAGTTTCCTGTACTGATTAGGAAGTTTCTCAGACAGGTGTTGTATAACATACTAGAGCAGTGGTCCCCAAACTTTTTCGGTCAAGGGCCGGGTCAACATATTTCAGACTACTGGAGGGACGGAACATACATAAAATGATGTTGAAAAACATTACATAAAATCTACGTATTGATTTCCCCTTCAATCTTGCCCTGAGGAGACGTCCCAGCAGCAGCCATTCAGTCATGCGGCACCCAAAGAACGTCTTTGTGCACTAGACAGTGAAGCATACCCAGGTGACAACCTGCCATCCAGTTGGACAGCAGTGTCACCTGATGAACCTGATTGGAAGCCAGCAAATGACTGCTTGCTGGCTTCTACAGTATGTGGATAAGTGATGCCAGCACTGCTATTCTATATGCGGGTCACTGATATTTAAAGGTGCAGTGGGCCACATCTATAAGTTATACATTTGGTGTTTGGGGGCCAGTAAAAAAGCCTCAGGGGCCGCATTCGGCCCGCGGGCCTGAGTTGGAGGACCACTGTACTAGAATGTTACTTTTAGGAGCCTTGTCCCAATATGTATTATGTGGATGTTTGCCATACATATGACCTGTCATTAAACTGGAAATTATCCTGAAAGCTTTAAAAACATTTTAATCCCATACAGGCATTAGACTATTACTGCCAAATTAGTACATTCTATCTAAGCTTTTATTTTTAATACATTTCTAAATTCACACCCGACCATAAATCTTGCACCAGTGTTTAACCAGTCAGTTTCACCTTTGTGTGAATCTAATTTTTAAATGTGTAGTTGGTTTCAGCTCTTGCTATTTTTGATACAGCAGATGCAATTGCACATCCTGCGCAGCCGTACTACTACGGGTCATAGGAACCCGGAAGTAGTACAGGGTGAGGGGTTCGCCGGCGAATGGTTCGGGAACGGTTCGCCGACATCTCTAATAACAATATAACTTGAAAAATGTCAGATCTCCCGTTCGATCGTTTTGCCGCTCGATTCCTGATAGAAGTGAATGTAAAAAGATAAGTAAAACGAGCGGAAGATAAGAGAATCGACTGCAGAATCGAGCGGCAAAATCGATCAATCGGAAAAAACGACCCGTGTATTCCCAGCATAAGCCATGAGCAAGCAAGAAAATGACAGTACTTTTTCATCCTTTTTTGGTACTTTACCAATTGTAAAGTCCTGAAAAGTGATTTTAAACAGAAAATTCAAAATTTGAGAAAACTTAGAAGGAAAAGTGAATTGAATAAGAGCCAACCTTAAATGTGAGTACTTTTTGCAGGCTCAGTATCTCTCAACACAGATTTTTTTTTTATTATTTTATGAACCTTAAACAAAATATATACAGACCAGAGGCTCTTATTACCTGGTTGCTCAGTCGTGTAACCTGCTCACATTAAAAAAAAAAGAAAGAAGCATTACATATGGACAACTTAAAACATAAGAAAACAATGCATGAGTATGCCATACCAATTTTGATTAAAACAAAGTGTAAGCGTAAGCATAAGAGTGTAAGCAATTAGGTGAATGGGAGATTTTCACAAACGAAAGTTATAAACTGTATCAACCTGCAGATTTTAGTGCCTTATTGGTTTCCCATATGCATTACATTAAGGGCTGGAGTGGAGTGCTCGGAACTGGAGTGCTCGGAAGAAACTTACACAGACACGGGGAAAACATACAAACTCCATGCAGATAGTGCCCTGGCTGCAATACGGGAACCCAGCGCTGCAAGGCAAGAGTGCTAACCACTATGCCACCGTCTAGAATAGCAATTTTAGTAATAGCATTTTAATACTGAAAAGATTATCATACTCTATTACATAATCATACGAACCATAAACTGCAGAAAACACCGCTAAGAAGCCACTTTGCTGCACACTGGAGTCACTTCTGAAGTTGATTCCCATGATGTTGGAAGATGAATAGTATGAATAACTGTAGTTTGCAGGGTTGCATATCGTTGCTATCCGAGGAGAGTAATTAGGAATCCCATCATATATAGAGACCGAGTCATATGCACATGAGGGATGTGTCTCTAAGCTGTGCATACAAATAGAATTTGTTTTGTTAAAACCTAGTAAATTACTATAAAGCAAAACATAGGTTTCTCTCAAGCATACAATTGAAATGCACTGCACCCCCCCCAATAATGTAAAATTTAATCGTGGTAGTAGAATATTGGTACATTTACTGATATTCTACAACCTCATTGATATAGTGAAATATCTGCAATAATTGCTGATATTTCACTATGACCTAACCTCTCCCTACTCTCACGCAGAACCCTACCACCGGGCATCTAATAACCCTCCCCCCAGGCAACTAATAACCCTTACCCAGACGACTAATAACCCTCTCCCCAAGGCAACCAATCACCCTCCCCATGGCAACTAATAACCCTCCCCCAGGCAACTAATAATCCCCCCAGGCAACTAATAACCCTCTCTCCAAGGCAACTAATCACCCTCCCCACGGCAACTAATAACCCTCCCCCAGGCAACTAATAACCCTCCCCCGAGGCAACTAATAACCTCCCCCTGGGCAACTAATAAGCTCCCCTCAGAAACTAATAACCTCCCCCCGGGCATCTAAAACCCTCCCCCCAGGCAACTAATAACCCTTCCCCCAGGCAACTAATCATCCTCCCCCGGCAAGTAATAACCTCCCTCAGGCAACTAATAATCCCCCCCGGGCAACTAATAACCCTCCCCCAGTCAACTAATATCCTCCCCAGGGCAACTAATAACCTCCCCCCAGCAACTAATAACCTCCCCCTGGGCATCTAATAACCCTCCCCCTAGGCAACTAATAACCCATCTGCCAGGCAACTAATAACCCTCCCTCCAAGGCAACTAATCACCTTTCCCCCGGTAACAATTAACCTCCCCCGAGCATCTAATAACCCTCCCCGCAGGCAACTAATAATCCCCCCAAGCAACTAATAACCCTCCCCCCAGGAAACGAATAACCCCTCCAAGCAACTAATAACCTCCCTTCGGCAGCTAATAACACTTCCCCCAGGCAATTAATAACCCTCCTGCAACTAACAACCTGTCCCCATCCCCAACACTTAATAACCCCCCAAAGCCGAAAATGGTTGCCCACTAAATAGCGGGCGCCGGAGCCACCTGCTATGGTAACTGCGGCTACCAATAGCGGGCACCCATTTGTGGCTGCAATGTCATAAACCACAATGGAAGGATGCAGGAAGATGTCTCTAGATTGAACAAAACTTAGATCACGACTGAATAATTTTTGTGCATGTGTGGACAATAACTGACAGTTTTGAACTTGTTTATGCATGACAGAGTTTTATTGACCCTTAAAGTGGACCTGAACTTAGAATGTCCTCTCTGCTGTAAAAGATACACAACAGCATAATAACCTTTAAAGAAAAAGCTGTTACAGCGGATACAAATCCTGAAATAAATCTTCAGTGTGTCTACTTCCTGATTCATGTTAGCAGACATATTGTTAACAGTCTGTGCTTTCATATAAGCTAATCTGCCATCTCTGCCGTGGCAGTCATGTGACACAGGGGAGAGATCAAATTACAACTTGTGATTAGACACAAATGAGGGGGAATTAGACAGGCTAAACTCTGTAAATACATACAGGGTGCCTTTCTCTATGTTTTCCTTCTGTCCTGTACAAGAGTTCAGGTTCACTTTAAAATGTATAATGCTTGTGCTATTAGTTTTATATACAGTTTTGATGTCTCTCACTGTGCTTTACAGAGTACATAGTCATTTTACTAATTGTACCTCAGAGGAGGTCACAAACTAATCCTTATTACAATCATATTCTAATGTATACCATACCAATGGGGGAGGGGGTTGCCAAGAAAATTATAATGTTTTTGGGCAGGGCAAACCCAGGATTTTCAAGGGGAGGATTCCTGAAAGGTCTCCTGAAAGGTCTCCCTCAGCCACGCACGATACAGTATAATAATATGGTAGAACATCATGCTGGGTACACATAATGCAATTTCCCAACCGACCGGCAACAGGATAGATCAGGAGCAGTTTGGATACAGATAATAATGAGGACAGCCAACATTGCTAATGAAGGGGAAAGTGAAGCATTCACACAGCAGGGCACAGGGCTGTGCTTATACCTGATTCTGTTAAGTTCTCCATAGATGCTCCATGCTCTGCACACACACTGCTGCTACTTCCAAAGTCAACTGTAGCAGGGAAAGAAAGGGGGCCGGGCTGTGAGCTGCAGGATGCCTGCAGATATTCTGGGGTATCAGCATGTGCCTGTCCCCAGACACTGTACCAGCCCTGGTCTGAGGGGGGATTCTAGGCAGCTGTAATCCCCCTGCGTTTGCCTATGTTGGGGTTTAGGAGAAAAAAAAAAGAGTGCCCCTAGGAGATAAATACAAACTTGAGGAAACACACAAACTCAAAGCGATAATGTCCTGGCCAAGATTCAAGCCTGGGAATCTATCCCTGAGATGCTGGCATTAAAGATATGAACAGAAAATAATTTTACAAACCACTTACTCCAAATGAAGGAATGACAGTTGTACTCGATATCCTGCAGGAACACGGATGTCCCAGTTACAGTTGGCATTATTAGGATATCTGCTTGGGAAGAATGGGCTTGATATATTGCCATGCATTTGAGTTAACAGACCTCCACAGTTTGTGTAAGCTGCAATGGACAGAGAAGATGGAATTATTAGACTTGAAGGACAACTATCAAAGTTAACTAAAATTATAAATGCCACATATATTTCCGGTAATTACTAGCAATTAGCAATACAAAGGATTTTTTCATCTTTTCATGCTTTATGTGAAGAAAATGACATTTACAGAGAACAGTTTTCACTGTGGGCATTACTATGGAAGACTATGTCCAGCACATCCAGCATACAGTAACATTCTTCACTGGCTCTAATACTGTGAGTAAAATGTGTTCAGAATTATAGAAAGCAGAAATATAGCTTCAAATGTATGTAAATAATTATCAGCTACAGCGTTGTCTGTGTGCTCCTGTGTCTCTGTCCCTGCCATGCGTCTAAAGTAAACAGTTTACAGCCAGGTTACAGTTCAGCTCTGTCTCTTTCTCCCCCAATGCTGACACAAAATTGTAAACAAAGCATTTTTTTCACACAGGCTGTGCTGAGAGACCTCTGAAAAGCTTTCTAGTGTTGCTGGCTAAAATCTTTATAGGTGAGTGGGGTTTACAGAAAAGCAGTTTCTTTCATAGTTGTTCTTTAAGGTTCTATATATGCATTTGTAATCAATTTGATTTTTCTTTCTACTTTTACATACTAAATGATGGAACTAAAGGAGGACATTAAAAGGTATAGGCCCATTATGCAATTAACTTTTTCTCCTGAGTTTTCGCCTAGGAGATACTTTTTTCAGTTTGCAATTGAAAAATTACTAAAAACTAGGTAAGAAAAAAAAAGTACTGTCAAAATTATTTTCAATATTTTCTTGCTTGCTGGTGGTTTAAAAGGCATTTTATTGAGAAGGTTTGAAAATATCACCTAGGAGAAAAAGAGAAACCGTTGCATATGGGCCATAATCTGCCTTCATGTTTACCTGAATGTTAAGCATTAAGGCCCTTATTCAATTCACTTCTTCTAAGTTTTCTCCAGGGAGATCATTTTTCATCCTCTGTTCCAAATCATTTTTCAGCACTCAGCAATCAAAAAAGTACCCCAAATTACGGTTGGTGAAAAAGTACTGTCAAAATTATTCAAAGCAATTATTCATTTTTTTCTTTTCTTTTTTTTTTTTGCTTGCTGGTGGTTTTAAAGACATTTTATTGATAAGGTGTGAAATTGCCACCAGTGCAGTTTCTAGGATAAATTTCTCCCAGGGCGAGTGTCAAAAATTCCCCCCCCCCCATGAGAGTGAAAGTCACAGGGACCTTAAATATCCGATCCGTTCTGGTCTTTATGACTGCACATGCCAAATGTCATTTGTGAAAATCGTGCACCTGTACCCACATCTCGAGATGGGGGAAACGCTCGTCGTTAAAAAAAAAAAATGACCGATGTCGTAAAAATTGCTGTAAAAAACGCGTATTGGGTATGGGCCTTTACAATTTTTAACTGGCTATACACTTGGGGGACAGTGAAAACAGAGGTAGAGTTCATAAATAAAGAAAGCACCTACTCAGCCTACACAGGAGATCATAGCAGATTGTCTAAGCACGAATTAAACTAAAGGTGGCCACACACAACACAATAAAATAATCCGATTTTACAGCAATTAAAAATATGATCGGATCTCCTGAAAAAAATCGAAACCTTTTTTTGTTATTCGACTGAAAATTCCAATCGGATTTCCCGTTTTTTTCGACTTATTGATACGAGATGCTGGAAATTTTTCTTCAATTTTTCTAAAGATTGTATGGTGTGTGTTAGATTGTCAATTTATTAATATACACACCCTAGCAACTTTCTCAGAGTTTCCAATCATTTTTATCATAATTGGAGAAAAATTGAACATGTGTGTGTGGTACATTGGTCAGATTTTTGAAATGTTACAATCGGTCAGAAAAATTGATTGCAATTCTTCAATTGAAAAGATATTTAAAAAATTGTATAATGTGTGGCCACCTTTACTCACTACCAGCTTCAAAGCCATGGATCATACACAGAAAATTATATAGCAGATAATGCCTGGTACACACCATAAAATATCCCGTCACATTGACTGTAATAATTTCTGACAGGTCCGATCTGATTTCTGATCATTTTTGTATAGAAGTGATTGGAAATCGATCAGAAAAATTATCAGACATCAGATCGGACCTGCCGGAAATTTTCGGTTCGATTGTCAATCTGACGGGAAATTGCATGGTGTGTACTAGGCATTAGAGTACTACTCAGACCAGGGCAGAGAGGAGCGTCCCCCTCTTCCCACTGAGAGTGGCCACAACAGGAGGAAAAGCGACAGAGGTCAATGAAGCTAGTGGGGGGAGGGAGAAAGTCACTGGAGCTAGTGGAAGGAGGGAGGTCACTGAGGCTAGTGGGGCGAGGGAGGGAGAAGGTCACTTGGAATAGTGGGGGGAAGGAGAAGGTCATTGGAGCTAGTGGGGGGAGGCAGAAGGTCACTGGAGCTAGTGGGGGAGGGAGAAGGTTACTGGGGCTAGTGGGGGGAGGCAGAAGGTCACTGGAGCTAGTGGGGGAGGGAGAAGGTTACTGGGGCTAGTGGGGGGAGGCAGAAGGTCACTGGAGCTAGTGGGGGAGGGAGAAGGTTACTGGGACTAGTGGGGGGAGGCAGAAGGTCACTGGAGCTAGTGGGGGAAGGAGAAGGTTACTAGGGCTAGTGGGGGGGGGAGGTCAATGGGGCTGTTGGGAGGTGGCAGAAGGTCACTGGGGCTACTGGGGGGGGGGAGGTCACTGGGGCTACTGGGGGGAGGTCACTGGGGCTACTGGGGGGGAGGAGAAGGTCACTGGGGCTACTGGGGGGGGAGAAGGTCACTGGAGCTAATGGGGGGAGGCAGAGGGTCACTTGGACTAGTGGGGGAGGGAGAAGGTTACTGGGGCTAGTGAAGGGGGGGGAGGTCAATGGGGCTATTGGGAGGTGGCAGAAGGTCACTGGGGCTAGTGGGGGGGGGGAGAAGGTCACTGGAGCTAGTGGGGGGAGGCAGAAGGTCATGGGGCCACTGGGGGGGGGGAGAAGGTCACTGGGGCTACTGGGGGGGGGGAGAAGGTCACTGAGGCTTGTGTGTGTGTGGGGGGGAGGTCATTGGGGCTAGTGGGGGGAAGGAGAAGGTCACTGGAGCTAATGGGGGGAGGCAGAGGGTCACTGGGGCTAATGGGGGAAGAGAGAGGTCACTGGAGCTGCTGGGGGGTCATTGGGGCTACTGGAGGTAGGCAAAAGGCCACTGGAGATAGTGGGGGGAGGGATGAGGTCACTGGGGATGGCAGGGGCAGGAAGAAGTTCACTTGGGCTACTAGGGTGGAGGAAGAAGGTCACTGGAGCTGGGGGGGGGGAGCAGAAGGTCACTGGGGCTACTTGAGGGGGCAGAAGGCCACTGGAGCGTAAGGGGAAGAGGGAGGAGGTCACTGGAGCTAGTGGGGGCAGGACAAGGGTCACTGGGGCTACTGGGGGAGCAAGAAGATCACCGGAGCTAGCAGGGGGAGGGGAAAGGTCACTGAAGACAGTGGGGGCAGGTAGATTCATACTTACTACATTTTGGTTGCAGGTGTCCATTCCACCACTGTCCCAGGGGGGCGAGGCTTCCTCCAGGCAGGTCTTCCTCCTGTCAGACAAGCACTCCTTAGTGCACAGGAGGCTGGGGTGACCTCTCCCCTGTGCAGGGGGGCAGGGCTTCCTCTAGATATCAGATGGGGTTTCCTCCAAGACAGGTACACTTCCACCTCCCAGGCACTGCTCCTCAATCAGCTTCCATGGGCTACAGATGGCCTTTACTGCATGTGGATGGCAGGGCTCACATTAGCCAGCCACCCTATCATCTGTGTCCCATGCGGGGGGCGGGGCTTATGGCGGCCGGGAAGCCTCTTCTAAGTGTCCCAGATTGAGACAGCTGCTTGTAGTCCAGATGGACTGCGACCCCAGCAGAGCCTCAGCCCTCAGCTGCCTGTCAGTTCCTTCTGCCCTAGTCCCACCACGTGCAGGAAAAAAAAAGCAGCCAACTCCTTCAGTGCTCTGATGGCTGCTACACACTCGGTGCCGCTGCAGGAAGTCAGTGTCACCACATGGTGGTCACATGGTGATCTGCAGCCAAGGCAACAGGACGCGCAGGAGGAGTCCGTGAAGACAGAGAGGTGATCGCAGAGCAGCTTTTAATTTCCTCTTTAGCATGCGTCACCCTCTCTCTGTCAGTGCTGTCCTTCTGCTTGCGCCCCCTTCTCCTCAGTGCCGCACTGAGCCCCGTGCGATAGCACTGACCGCACGCCCCTAGAAACGGGCCCGATTGCCACCTAGGAGCAGTGGCGTACCTAGGGCATTTGGCACCCGGTGCTGGTTATTAAAATACACCCCCTCCCCCTAAAAAATGGGCGTGGCCACAACCTGTGGCGTGCTTCACGGCAAAAATGGGCGTGGTCATGACCGGATGAGGGCAGAGCTAACTGTAATTTAAAGTATTAGCTAGTATAGTTGCCCCAGTATAGCTAGTAGTTTCCCCCAGTATAGCTGCCCCCAGTGAAGCTAGTTGCCCCCAATGAAGTTAGTATAAATGCCCCCAGTATAGTTGCCCCAGTATAGTTGCCCCCAGTATAGCTAGTATAGTTGCCCCCAGTATAGCTGGTATAGTTGCCCCAGTATAGCTAGTTTAGTTGCCCCCAGTATAGCTAGTATAGCTGCCCCCAGTATAGCTAGTTCAGTTGCCCCCAGCGTAGATAGTTTAGTTGCCCCCAGCGTAGGTAGTTTAGTTGCCCCCAGTGTAGGTAGTTTAGTTGCCCCCAGCATAGGTAGTTTAGTTGCCCCCAGCGTAGGTAGTTTAGTTGCCCCAGCGTAGGTAGTTTAGTTGCCCCCAGCGTAGGTAGTTTAGTTGCCCCCAGTGTAGGTAGTTTAGTTGCCCCCAGTATAGCTAGTATAGTTGCCCCCAGTATAGCTAGTACAGTTTCCCCAGTATAGATGTCCCAGGAGGGGGGAAGCAGCGCTAGAAGTAGGGGCAATGGGGGCAGCGGTGGGAAGGGGGGAAATATCCCCCCCCCTCCCTCACCTGGGACCCCTCCTTCTGCCTCTCTCCCCCTCCATTTAGCTGTGGCAAGTGCGGGCTCGGCGGCGGGGAGACATGCGCAGAATTACTCACCACTTCCACGTTCCAAGCGCTGGCAGCGTCATGTCGTCACAGATCTCCGCCTTCAATGCCGCCCACTGTGCTTCCGCTTATCAGAAGGAGGGGTCCCAGGTAAGGGAGGGGGGATATTTCCCCCCTCCCCACCGCTGCCCCCACTGCTCCTCCTTCTAGCGCTGCTTCCCCTCCTGCTCTGCTGCTGTGGGGGGTCGTGGCGTCACCCCCCTGGTTGTCTGTCACCCGGTGCGCCACGCCCCCCTGCGCACTACAGTAGGAACGCCACTGCCTAGGAGAAAAAGTGAATTGAATAAGGGCCTAAGTAATTTATTTTATTTATTTAACGTGGAATAGATTTGCATTTTAGTGCATTGAAATATGGACAGAATGACATGTCATTGCAGGATTTGATGTTCTGTAAAATGGGGGAACTGGTCTATGGACTGAATAGGTTTGCATGGCATGGTACGAATCCGCATAACAATTTGATTTTAATGAATGAAGTGAAATATTCTCATCTCTATTAATCATTTATATACAGCACCATTATCTTCTGTGATCCTGTAGAAGTGGTTGTTTAATTCATTGATATACAGCCAGAATAAAATTGATACAGATGAGTTAATTCAGTGAGGTTGGAGAATAGCAATAGCACTGAGCACATAAGTGATCCAGGAAATCTAGACTGATTTTTTTGTTGGATTTAAAACTTTTCATACCAGAACATAGTGGGAATAATTGAAGATTTGAAGAGGAAGCATCTATATGTGATAGCCTGAGTCCAGGAGCGCAAGAAATTTGTTTACAGTTACGATAATTGAAGATAAAGCTCACTTTACTCAGAATATAAGATGCACTTTTTCTCCCCAAAACCTGTGGGGAAAAAGGCAGTGCGTCTTATAGTCTAAATACTACTGTGCCCCCCCCCCCCCCACACACACACACATACCAAACATATTGCAGTGGTTTGCCGCTTCTCCTTCAGCCAGTCTGGCAAATTCACGTAAGCAGGGGGGCCCCGAGGCCATCTCCTTCTGTGTATCTACTCCAGTTAAATTGCATAGCCATTTCTCTGCGTGCTGCTGCTGCCGGGGATTAGCTGGTGCAGAGCCTTGTTTGGCCAAGCATTCCACCAACAAGACTGGGGGGGGCTGCCTGAGACTACTTATCATGACCGTCCACTGCCCCCTGCTTGCTTCCTAATAGTAGCCAATGGTCTCGAGGGTGGGGCCAGAGCTCTGTCATTGGGGCCAATCCCTGCACTTCCTCAGTGGCAGGGAGTGCAGTGATTGGCAGTGGGCGGCCATGATAGGAGCACAGAAAGGAGCACATAGAGGGACAGGAAGAACACAAGGGGGACGCAAGATAACACAAGAGGTACAAGAAAGGCATAAGGGGAACATAATTATTGGGGGAAAGGTCCATAAGACGCCCCTGCACCATAGATGCACCAGGTTTAGCATATTTTTCCCCTGATTTTTGTCTTCTAAACCTGGGTGCGTCTTATAGTCCAAAAAATACAGTATATTTGTTTGTTTGTTACCATTACTTGCTCATACTAGAACATAGTGGGAATAGCTAAAGATAAAGCTCACTTTACTCATATAAAGTGTGATGCGAAGGTTTGGGCAACCTTGTTAATCGTCATAAACAGACAAACCGAGAGCCCAATATAGTGTAGTAGGTATTAGCCCAAATGGAAAAACATGAAAGGTAAGTATTATACTTACAAACACGGGTTACCGCTAAGGCAACCACTGTATAGGCAGGTGGGGAGTATAAGCCTGTCCCCACTCAGGAATAAGATGTCGCTCTCCGTGATAGAGGAAAAAAGGGTATATCACCCATCCACCAAGGGTGGTTCACTGGATCAATCGATGTACAGAGGCGCCAGTAGGATAAAAGATACTAAAAAGTTTAAAATGACTAGGTGGTGGCGGTGGACCAACCGACCCAATATAGACACGATGCTGTCAATTAAAGTCAACAAGAATTTATTCACATACTCCAAAAAACATACTGCGACGCGTTTCACGGGCATACAAAACCCGCTTCTTCAGGCATTAAACGATAGGAGTATCACACTAAAAATGACAGAGACATAGACCATATCAGGGAGCTGTGAACGTGCATGTTATACATTAACAAACGCAGATATAAATATGTGTATTTGAGGGGAGGGGGGGGGGGAAAGGGGTTTCGGGGATTGGGGGAGGGGTTTGGGTGGGTGGGGGGGGGGTTTTAAGGACGAAATGGTGATGAAAAAAGGGGGGGGGGGAGAAAAAGGAGTACCCAAATGGACGATGAATTGTGCTCTATATGGGAGGTGGTAGTACTAGGGGTTCCTGGGATGTGGTGGGGGGCTGTTGCTAGAAGCAGGATGTGAGGGGTTGAACCAAAAGGAGATAACAGACTTATGTCAGTATTTTTTAAAAAAATTGGCTGCGATCAAAAAATTAGTTTAGCATCCATTGCTAGATAACCATACAAAGTAGTACTTCAGAATGATAAAAACAACAAGACTTACCAGCTATATGTCCTGAGTAGGCTTGGCACCTCTGTGCTCGTAAGCCCGCTCAGGACTATTAAATAGATAAGTGCTGGAGAGGAAGAGCGTGGCGGGGGGGCGTGGCCCTGGGCTGGGGCCAGGATGAGAGCCAATGGGATGAGCGAGGGGGCGTGGGTGAGGGGCATGCATAGTGAGTGTAATGGGGAAGGGGGGCGTGCCCGCGTGTGGGACGAGCGGTGTGACGACTGCGTCGCACCGCCCGCCTAAACTGCGCCTGCGTGAGTGGCTTGTAGTGCCACGTGTACAGCAGGGCTATGGAGGCAGTTGTATCCAAAGCGCGCCTGCGCAGGAGGCAGGGAGCGCCATGTTTGTTGGGGGAAAGGAGGGCAGGAACACAGGGGAGGTTCAAGAGGGAACAGAGGGTAGATAGTCTATACTAACGCATGTTAAACAGCAATTAGACAACTGTCAGTACTACAATTCAATGATGAAATGTGAGAATACACAGTATGGGATACATTTTTCATTCAGCGTAGAGTTACATTCATAGTAAGGAGATGCTGCCATCTAGTGGCTTTTTACAGTATTTTTGGTATTGAAAATACAATTTCTTGTTTGAACATTCTACAGATGATTTTACATGTACCCATCATCAAAAACGTGTTTCTGTATAAGGCTTTTTCAACAATTTGTATAAATAGATCAATAAATGTATATGAAAATAGGTATAATAAAAAAACATAAAAAACATATAATAGAAAAAATAAAAATAAAAATATATAAATATATAAATATATAAATATACCCTCTGGTCTTCTAGAGTAGTGTGATCATATATGTATCATAGGTGGGGGGGGCAAGGTCCATTCGAGTACATATGTACCCCAATTAATACGTGAAGTTGGTACACACGAACCGTCTTTTGGAGGGGCAGCGCTTTTCCCCTTCACCCGGTGAAAAACCAATACAATCAAAATAGGAATTAACAAGGGTATGTAAAAAAACATAAAACATATGACCATTAAAGATCGCATAAAAAGTAATGAAAGGATAAAAAGATAAAAGGAGAGCGCCAGATTAAAAAGAGACATCAGTAATAATGGGAAAGTGTGTTTAGTAGATTTTCTCCAGTACCTCATTGAGGCCATCTGGAGTGAGCGTTTTTAGAATTTGTATCCAGTACATTTCACGCTTTTTTAGGGAGTCAAGAGAATCGGCGTGGTGATGTGGAATGGATTCGATGAAGGTGATGCGGAAAAGTGCAGGGTCGCTGTTGTGGTGTGTGGCGAAGTGACGTGAAACACTGTGTAGGGGGTATTTGTTTCTTATGTTTCTTTTGTGTTGTCCTATTCTGCTTCTGGCCAATTGGGTGGTTCTGCCCACATACTGTAGTTGACATGGACACGAAATGACATAAATGACGTATCTGGTTCCACAGTTAATTGCACTTCTGATGTTAAATGTAGTATTGGTGACTAAGGAGGAAACAGTGGATGTGTCAAGGACAAATTGGCATGCTAGACACCTCTGCTGGTGGCACGGGGCACTCCCTGCGATTACATGGGGACTAATGTTGTCCATAGGTGGCTGTCGCAGCCTACTGGGGGCCAAGAGGCTGCGAAGGTTCGGGGCACGTCTGTATGTTATGGCTGGTTTTGTGGGTAGGGTGGGTCGTAGATGCGGGTCCTGAAGGAGGATCTCCCATCTATTGTTGAGGATGTTGCGAATGGACTGATGTTGATGACTATATTTGGTAATGAATCGGGGTGCATTGTTGGTCGTAGTCTCGGGGGGTCGTGTGGGTGGTTTTGGGAATTTTGCTTTGAAGTGAGCATCCTGTAGGAGTTTTTTGGGGTACTTACGGTCTGTGAATTTGGTTGTTAGAATTTTGGATTGTGTATTGTATTGTTGGATATCTGTACAATTGCGGAATATTCTCTTGTATTGGCTGTAGGGGATGTTCTTGGTCCAGGGACGGTGATGGAAACTTTGGTAATGGATATAATTATTGGCGTCAACGGGCTTAAAAAAGGTTTTTGTTTTGATGTGCTGTTCGTCGGTATAAAGGACCAGGTCCAGAAATTCAATAGAGGTGGGGTCATAATGAGAAGTGAATTGTAGGCCCGCTGGGTTATTGTTTAGGTACTCTAAAAAGGAGGGGATGATATTGGGGGTGCCTTTCCAAATGAAGATCAAGTCGTCTATGTAACGTTTATAGAATACAATATTGCTTGAGAAGGGGTTATCCGAATAAAGTTTGATTTGTTCTAGGAGCCCCATGGCCAGATTTGCATAGGAAGGGGAGAACGAGCTTCCCATAGAAACTCCGCTGACCTGATGATAGGTGGAATCTTGAAATGTAAAGATGTTGTTATTGAGGATGAATTCAGTGCAGTGTACTAGAAATGATTGTTGTACTGGTGGCATGGCTGTGTTGGATTTGAGGTAATGTTGTAGGGCTGTGAGGCCAAAATGGTGTGGTATATTTGTGTATAATGAGGTGACATCACAGGTGAGCCAGATATAGTCATCCTGCCATGGTGTGCAATTTAAGAGTTGGATGAGATGTTGTGAATCTTTCAGAAAGGATGGTAGGGCCTGGACATGGGGTTGAAGGTGTGTATCAACAAATCGGGAAAGGTTGCTTGTTACGGAGTCGATACCTGAAATGATGGGTCTACCTGGTGGTTTATGGAGGTTCTTATGTATTTTGGGTAAATAGTAAAAAAATGGAGTTTTTGGGTGATGATTGATAATGAAATTCCTTTCATTTTTGGTAATAATGTTGTTAAGAAGTGCTTCATTGATAAAATCTTTTAGCGTTTTATTAATTTCAGGTGTGGGATCTGTACTCAGTGGTTTATAATGAATGGGGTTGTTTAGTAGTCTGAGGGATTCTTCTAGGTAGTCGGCTTTATCTAAGATGACTATCCCTCCCCCCTTATCCGCTGGTTTGATGACAATATTCGTGTTGTTCCGCAGGGTTTTAAGGGCCAATCTCTCTGATGGTGTTAGATTGGAGGTGGGGAGGGTGTCTGGGATGGTGAGTTCTTGTAGATCTTTCAAAACTAGAGAATAAAAAGTGTCTATGAAGTTACCTTTGGAAGCTGTGGGATAAAACCGTGAGCGGCCTTTGAGTTGCGTGTTGATAAATTTCTCCGTCTCTATGTCCGCTGCAGGGACGGAGACAATGGGGATTGAGTCATTATCGGTAAGAATCAGACTGGTGGAACCTGTGGGGAGCGGGGTATTGAGTTTTTTCATGGCGAAGTGTCTTTTAAGGGTGAGTTTACGTATGTAGGTGTTGAGATCATTAAACAGTTCGAATAGGTCGGATTGGTTCGTGGGGCAGAAGGAGAGGCCTTTTTGTAATAAACCTGATTCTTGTTTAGTGAGGTTATGGTGGGATAGGTTGAAAATACTTTTCTTGGTTTCCGTGGTGGGCGGGTAGGTTATTGTTGGGTGGGTCGCAGTTATCGTTTGTTTCTTTTTTCTTTTGCCTCTCTTTCCTCGTTTTCTGAGTCTGATAGGGGGCGTTTGTTCTTTTTCGAGGGGTGCAAGTGGGACCGTGTGGAGATGGGGCTGGGTAATTGGGTCGAGAGGGTATTCTGTGTTAGTGAGGCTGGTAAATCTAAAAAAGAGGATGATAGGGTTTGGTTTTGTGGTTCATCTAGATCTGAGCGTGGCGAAATTCTAGGTACAAAAAACTTGCTGATGGTGGTTTGTAGGGGTTTACCGGATGATGGGCTGGAGGGTGGGGTGTGTGGGTTGGAGACAGTGGGGGAATTGGGGTTGGAGTTGTATGTGCTGATCTGGGAGACCCTAATGTTGTCGTCCGTGTTATCAATCACTTGGTCCGGGTGGGGGGAGGGGCAGTCAGTCTTTTTAGTTCCTGGTGTGTTGGGCTCCTGCAATGTAAGGGTAACCGGGGGGTTAGAATTAGTGAAGTTGAAATTGGTTAGATTGGAGTATATTCTGGGTTTGTTTTGGTCTACTACAGTATGTGGACTCTTGTTCTGCGGGTTTCTTTGATTCGGATGGGGAGTTGGCCGTGGTTTAGTGCGATTGGGGTGTTTAGTCTTGGGAGTGTTCTTTAAGTGAAGGGTTTTAGAGTTTGTGAAACTGATGAGTGGTGGACCCGGTTTTGAAAGGGGAATGGTGTTGTTGAACATGAATTTGTTATTTGTGGTGATTGGTGGTGGTGGTGGGGTGTCTAGTTTGGTGGGATTAAGGGGAGGGGGTGGGTAAGGTGGGTAAATGCGCCCATTGGGTCTGTGTAGAGGTAGACTCATGAGTGGTGGTGGGGGGAAAGGTGGATAGGTACCGGGTGCTATTGGTGCATTGGGTTGGGGTATAGGTCGTGGTTTTCTCTCTCTTTCTCTATGCTCCGCATAGGCGAGTCTGTCGCGATTTAATTTTTTCAGTTTTGCTTCAGTGGTATCACGTTCGAATCTCTTGACTCTAGTAGTGAGGTTGGATAATAAAGGGTGATATTGAGGATTCGTGATATGTTGGGCCAGAAGGTTTTTACATTCTGTGATTGTGGGCTGTAATTCTACCATCAGGGACTTTCTCTTTTTAATAATTCTCTCCATAATGCCCTGTGTGCAACATTCTAGGTAACTATAAAACTCTGTTGTGAATGCAGTATCTTTAGGA
Source organism: Hyperolius riggenbachi (assembly GCF_040937935.1). Taxonomy (NCBI): domain Eukaryota; kingdom Metazoa; phylum Chordata; class Amphibia; order Anura; family Hyperoliidae; genus Hyperolius; species Hyperolius riggenbachi. Next base: position 327,096,162 of record NC_090649.1, on the reverse strand, counting down.
AATGCTGACATAATTTTGATTCTGATACCATCAGGAGAGATTTTCTCGCTAATGTATGTCTCCTGCATGGTGATATCTGCTAGGTTAAAAAACTCATCTTTAAGGGCTGTTTCAAGTTTTATAAAGGTTGGTTTCAAGTCCACTTGTGGAGGAGCATCAGTAACCGGGGTGCAGATAGTGGGTTCTGTTGCGGACTGTGGGATCTTCTTGAATTGTGCCAGGAGTGTGATCCTGTGCGAAATGTGATCTTCAAAAGGATCCATGTGTTGTGTACGGGAGGGCTGCGATCAGGTTAGGGTTGCCGCGTCGTCTAGCGAAGTGGCCAAGTAAACTTGTAGGAGAAATAAACAGACAAACCGAGAGCCCAATATAGTGTAGTAGGTATTAGCCCAAATGGAAAAACATGAAAGGTAAGTATTATACTTACAAACACGGGTTACCGCTAAGGCAACCACTGTATAGGCAGGTGGGGAGTATAAGCCTGTCCCCACTCAGGAATAAGATGTCGCTCTCCGTGATAGAGGAAAAAAGGGTATATCACCCATCCACCAAGGGTGGTTCACTGGATCAATCGATGTACAGAGGCGCCAGTAGGATAAAAGATACTAAAAAGTTTAAAATGACTAGGTGGTGGCGGTGGACCAACCGACCCAATATAGACACGATGCTGTCAATTAAAGTCAACAAGAATTTATTCACATACTCCAAAAAACATACTGCGACGCGTTTTCCTGTATAAATCATAGGTTGTTACAATAAAAAATGTCAGTTAAATATATCATGTAGGAGACACACACAGTGATATTTGAAAAGTAAAATAAAGTTTATTGGATTTACAGAAAGTGTGCAATAATGGTTTAAAAAAAATTAGGCACGTGCATAAATTTGGGCACCACAATAAAGAAATGAAATCAATATGTAGCAGATTCTCCTTTTGCAGAAATTACAGCCTCTAAATGCTTCCTATAGGTTCCAATGAGAGTCTGGATTCCGGTTGAAGGTATTTTGGACTATTCCTCTTTACAAAACATCTCTAGTTCATTCAGGTTTGATGGCTTCCGAGCATGGACAGCTCTCTTTAACTCACACCACAGATTTTCAATTATATTTAGGTCTGGGGACTGAGATGGCCATTCCAGAATGTTGTACTTGTTCCTATTCATGAATGCCTTAGTGGATTTTGAGCAGTGTTTAGGGTCGTTGTCTTGTTGAAAGATCCAGCCCCAGCAAAGCTTCAGCTTTGTCACTGATTCCTGGACATTGGTCTCCAGAATCTGATATGAGTGGAATCCATGTGTCCCTCAACTTTGACAAGATTCCCAGACCCTGCACTGGCCAAACAGCACCACAGCATGATGGAACCACCACCATATTTTACTGTAGGTAGCAGGTGTTTTTCTTGGAATGCTGTGATGTTTTTCCTCCATGCATAACACCCCTTGTTATGCCCAAATAACTCAATTTTAGTTTCATCAGTCCACAGCACGTTATTCCACAATGAAGCTGGCTTGTCCAAATGTGTTTTAGCATACCTCAAGCTGCTCTGTTTGTGCTGTGGGAGGAGAAAAGGCTTCCTCTGCATCACTCTTGCATACAGCATCTTCTTGTGTAAAGTGCGCCGAATGGTTGAACGATGTACAGTGACTCCATCTGCAGCAAGATGATATTGTAGGTCTTTGGTGCTGGTCTGAGAGTTGAATCTGTTCTCACCATTCGTCGCTTCTGTCTATCCGAGATTTTTCTTGGTCTGCCACTTCAAGCCTTAACTTGAACTGAGCCTGTGGTCTTCCATTTCCTCAATATGTTTCTAGTTTCTGGAAACAGAAAGCTGAAATCTCTGAGACTGCTTTCTGTATCCTTCCCCTAAACCATGATGATGAACAATCTTTGTCTTCAGGTCATTTGGGAGTTGTTTTGAGACCCCTATGTTACTACTCTTCAGAGAAAGTTAAAAGAGGAGGGAAACTTACAATTGAGCCCCTTAAATACTCTTTCTCATAATTGGATTCACCTGTGTATGTAGGTCAGGAGTCACTGAGCTTATCAAGCCAATTTGAGTTCCAAAAATTAGTTCTAAAGGTTTTGCAATCAATAAAATTATAACTGTGCCTAAATGTATGCACCTGCCTAATTTTGTTTAAACAATTATTGCACACTTTTTGTAAATCCAAAAAACTTAATTTTATTTCTCAAATATCACTGCGTGTGTCCCCTATATGATATATTTAACCTCCTTGCCGGTTATCCCGAGCTCAGCTCGGGGTAACCTGCGCAGGAGGATATCTCAGGCCCCGCTGGGCCGATTTGCATAATTTTTTTTCTCTACACGCAGCTAGCACTTTGCTAGCTGCGTGTAGGTCGCGATCGCCGCCGCTCGCCGCCGATTCGCCGCTACCCGCCGCGCCGAGCCGCCCCCCCCCCGCCCCAGACCCCTGCGCAGCCTGGCCAATCAGTGCCAGGCAGCGCTAAGGGGCGGATCGGAGTTCCCTCTGACGTCACGACGTCTATGACGTCGGTGACGTCATCCCGCCCGGTCGCCATGGCGACCGGGGAAGCCCTGCAGGAAATCCCGTTCTCAACGGGATTCCCTGCATACTCTGATCGCCGAAGGCGATCGGAGTGGGTGGGGGGATGCCGCCGCTTAGCGGCTATCATGTAGCGAGCCCTGGGCTCGCTACATGATTAAAAAAAAAAAAATTAAAAAAAAGTGCGGCGCTGCCTCCTTGCCGGATTTTTTAGACCGGCAAGGAGGTTAATTGACATTTTTTATCGTAACAACCAACGATTTATACAGGAAAGTCATGACGATTACTAAGGTTGCCCAAACGTTTGCATTCCCACTGTATATGTGTTTGTTTGCAGTTGATGCTCTAGAATTTGGTAAGGATATGGTAATCTGCACAAAAATGTTTGCAAGTTAAGTGTTCAACAACTTTCATCAAAGAGTCCCACTCAAAACTTTAGCAGCATTTAAAAAACACTAGAATATTGTTGTCAATGTTTTATGTTTAGCCTGGGGCCTTATTTACATTAGCAGAGGTGCATTAACACTTCATTGTTATCATATTCAATTGTATGATTATGATACTAACTTTGCTTATTTGCAGTGTGAGGAGTTTGACTAAAATCCCAGAGTCCTAACCCAATTCAGGAATAAGGCTGGATTCAAAGTGGTCAGTTGCATAATGCATGTGTTTGAATGAGTGTGAACTGCAATGAAGACTGGACATAGACTGTAATACAAAGCCTGCATGCAGCGAGTTAGAATGACGCAAACAGTTACAATGCAGTACTATGAACAGGTCCATAGAATTGTATGGGCAGTGAGTTGACATGCACAATTATTCTGCAACACAAATGAGCACTGTGAACTAGGCCCTAGGTTATGAGGCCCTCATGCACAAAGAAGGAAAGTTTTCCCATTCCCAAGGCAACATTAATTTTAGTAGTTTGGAACTTAGAGTGTTATAAAATAACCTGTAGAAGGAGGCCATCAGCTCCAAGGGCTTTAGAGAAGGATAATTAGGATATAGCAGTTTGCATCTCTTCCTAAGTCAGTGTAGCATCTAGGACCTCAACTTTGTGAGGGAATGGGAAAGCTGATATTAAAAGTCTATATAGACAAGCTTTTTAGTGCGCAGCAATGTGGAATGCAGGAGAAAGAGATATTAATCAGCTCTTTTGGTAATGGGTGTTGGCTGTTACACACCAACAAAACAACAACACCTTTATTCACAACTCACATGACAAACACAGGATGTAGTAAGAACTTTGTTGCTAAACCATGGCATGTGCTGTAGTTATTGCTGGTAATGCTTCTTAGCTAATAGCAGGGGCGTAACTACCATGTATGAGGCCCCTTGCAAAAAAGATTGGCCCCTGAGTCCATAGCCCCAGCCCCCCTCCTCGCCAGGGGATGAGGCAGGCAGCTGGAAACAAACATCCTTGCCACCCCCTTCCGCCATGCAGAGTAGTGACGTTAACTGCTTCCACTGCAGCAGGTTTCCTCTGTGTATCACAGCACACTGTCTGCTGTCATTAACCCGACTCCCTATCACATGACCGATGCGAGTCATGTGATCATGGAAGGGCAGCAGAGAGTGCTGCAGCTGTGATATATACGGAGATTGGCGGTACTGGAAGCAGGTAAATATAACGCTTTCTGTGCTACTATGAACGCAGATGGGAGGAGGAGGCCCCCCTGCAATTGCAGGGGCTATTGTTACTCCAATGACTAATAGATACACACAATAGACTGCTAAATACACATTCCAACAGCTGATTTTTTAACATGATCACTTTTATAGAAGCGCTATTACATTAGAGATAATAACTACCGGTACTTAACCCATTCGTGTTCCGTCGTTTTCACTTGAGAAATGTTCACCTCCCATTCATTAGCCTATAACTTTATCACTACTTATCACAATGAACTGATCTATATCTTGTTTTTTTCCGCCACCAATTAGACTTTCTTTGGGTGGTACATTTTGCTAAGAGCCACTTTACTGTAAATGCATTTTAACAGGAAGAATAAGAAAAAAAACGGAAAAAATAATTATTTCTCAGTTTTCAGCCATTATAGTTTTAAAATAATACATGCCTCCATAATTTAAACTCACGTATTGTATTTGCCCATATGTCCCGGTTATTACACCGTTAAAATTATGTCCCTATCACAATGTATGGCGAAAATATTTCATTTGGAAATAAAGGTGCATTTTTTCCGTTTTGCATCTATCACTATTTTCAAGTTTAAAATAAAAAAAATATAGAAATATATCATTTTTACATTGATATTTAAAAAGTTTAGACCCTTAAATATTTATGTTTTTTTTTTTTTATATTAAACATTTTATTTGGGTATTTTTGGGAGGGTGGGATGTAAACAGTAGTTTTATAATGTAAATGTGTGTTGAGTTTTATTTTTTTTACTTTTAGTTGTAGTTTTACTTTTTGGCCACAAGATGGCGGCCATGAGTTTGTTTACATGACGTCACTCTAAGCGTAACATACGCTTAGAAAGACGCATGGGGACGCAACAGCCAGAAAAAGCGAAGCTTCCAAGAGAAGCTGTCGCTTTTTCTGCGGGGGAGAGGAATCAGCGATCGGGCACCATGGCCCGATTCACTGATTCCTTGGCTAACGATCCACAGCCGGGAGTGCGCGTGCACGTGCGCGATCGGCCACGGGAGCGCACATGGTGCCTGGACATAGTTTCTACGTCCAGGAACCAAAATAGGTTTTTATTCCCATGAAAATGCATTTAGGGAAAAAAATCTACAGCCCAAAGAAAGCCTAATTGGTGACAGAAAAAAACAAGATATAGATCATTTTGTTGTGATAATTAGTGATATTGTTATTGGCAAATGAATGGGAGCAGCCACTGACATGATGTATAAGGTGAAAAAACACTGAAGGCTGAAGTGGTTAATACATCCAGGGTGTTCTGTTCATTTTATATTTGTTTCATGAATATTTAATAGACCACGGGTTAAAATCAATTACTCTGTGCAGAATACTTGTGAAACATGCAGGTTTTGCTAAATAAAAAAAGAAACATTTCATGCACAGTCATCTATTTCTCGTTGTCCCACAATTGCCTGCTCACTCCGAGAAAGCCTGAAATACTCCCCATTAGTCACATGAGCATGCAGCGGAAAAGGGGTTGCTCTGTCAGCTGTGGTCATGTCTCCCTCCTGGCTTATAGCCTATAATAACTGTCAGTCTCTAGTACAGAGGCATGACTTTAGACTGACTAGAGTAGTGGAGTGGGCGGCCAGCTGGAAGTTACCGAGGAAGAGGCGAGGATCTATGAATTGGTGCATCAAGGATTTTAATTTTTTTTAAATACGCAAAAACTGCAAAGTTTTGTGTACAAAACATACTTTATAAAAAATTTGTTTTAAAACATTGTTCTATTATTAAATGCATGTTCTGTATAGAAAAACTGCACCTAAATCTTTAAATAACCATTCATGCTGTGTGCATGCATGTGAAACTGCAATTGCAGAAACTCTATCTCGCTAAAGCTGGCCACTAACGGTCCAATTTCTAGCGAAAAATCGTTTGAGCGATCAGAAATTCTGATCGGATTGGTTGTAAATAATCTCCATTGGTAGACACAATCGATTATGAATGAGTGAAAAAAATGTCGCCCGAATGAATTTTCGTCGAACGAAAATTTGGATTTTCTTGGTGGTCGTGATATATAGGAAGCAATGATTGGTTAGTTGATGGTGTAGTGAACGATTTTTCGTCCGATCAGAATTTCTGATCGCTCGAACGATTTTTTGCTAGAAATTGGACCGTTAGTGGCCAGCTTAAGGCTACATTCACTGTTGTGATGCAACATAACAGCTGCTTTGTAATGTGGCTTGCCGCTCTGCAGTGTACCACCTATGCAACGCACACAGTGCAAGCTGTAAGAACCTAAACGTTGGTTGCTATTGGCAACAGCACAACACACCTTTTGCTCTGGCACCAGCAACTCATTAGAGCTGCAACTCACAGCGACAGCATACAGGACAAAGAGCGGGGACAGCCACCTTCACCTTTAAGGGGTTTATTCAGTAATCAGAGCTATACAAGTATTCCATCAGGCATCTTTTCTTACATGTTGATTTCTTCAGAGTATAAACAGTCTTTCCTATGTCCTATGTACATCACATATACAGGATCTTCTCAAAAAATTAGCATATTGTGATAAAGTTCATTATTTTCTGTAATGTACTGATAAACATTAGACTTTCATATATTTTAGATTCAAATACACACAACTGAAGTAGTTCAAGCCTTTTATTGTTTTAATATTGATGATTTTAGCATACAGCTCATGAAAACCCAAATTTCCTATCTCAAAAAATTAGCATATTTCATCCGACCAATAAAAGAAATGTGTTTTTAAAACAAAAAAAGGTCAACCTTCAAATATTTATGTTCAGTTATGCACTCAATACTTGGTCGGGAATCCTTTTGCAGAAATGACTGCTTCAATGCGGCGTGGCATGGAGGCAATCAGCCTGTGGCACTGCTCAAGTGTTATGGAGGCCCAGAATGCTTCGATAGCGGCCTTAAGCTCATCCAGGGTGTTGGGTCTTGCGTCTCTCAACTTTCTCTTCACAATATCCCACAGATTCTCTATGGGGTTCAGGTCAGGAGAGTTGGCAGGCCAATTGAGCACAGTAATACCATGGTCAGTAAACCATTTACCAGTGGTTTCGGCACTGTGAGCAGGTGCCAAGTCATGCTGAAAAATGAATTCTTCATCTCCATAAAGCTTTTCAGCAGATGGAAGCATGAACCCACTTTTGAATCAGAAACAGAGGCAGAAGCGCCTGACCTGGGCTACAGAGAAGCAGCACTGGACTGTTGCTCAGTGGTCCAAAGTACTTTTTTCGTATGAAAGCAACTTTTACATGTCATTCGGAAATCAAGGTGCCAGAGTCTGAAGGAAGAGAGGGGAGAGGGAAATGCCAAAATGCCTGAAGTCCAGTGTCAAGTACCCACAGTCAGTGATGGTCTGGGGTGCCATGTCAGCTGCTGGTGTTGGTCCACTGTGTTTTATCAAGGGCAGGGTCAATGCAGCTAGCTATCAGGAGATTTTGGAGCACTTCATGCTTCCATCTGCTGAAAAGATTTATGGAGATAAAGATTTCATTTTTCAGCACGACCTGGCACCTGCTCACAGTGCCAAAACCACTGGTAAATGGTTTACTGACTATGGTATTACTGTGCTCAATTGGCCTGCTAACTCTCCTGACCTGAACCCCATAGAGAATCTGTGGGATATTGTGAAGAGAAAGTTGAGAGACGCAAGACCAGACACTCTGGATGAGCTTAAGGCCGCTATCGAAGCATCCTGGGCCTCCATAACACCTGAGCAATGCCACAGGCCAATTGCCTCCATGCCACGCCGCATTGAAGCAGTAAGTTCTGCAAAAGGATTCCCGACCAAGTATTGAGTGCATAACTGAACATAATTATTTGAAGGTTGACTTTTTTTGTTTTAAAAACACTTTTCTTTTATAGGTCGGATGAAATATGCTAATTTTTTGAGATAGGAAATTTGGGTTTTCATGAGCTGTATGCTAAAATCATCAATATTAAAACAATAAAAGGCTTGAACTACTTTAGTTGTGTGTATTTGAATCTAAATTATATGAAAGTCTAATGTTTATCAGTACATTACAGAAAATAATGAACTTTATCACAATATGCTAATTTTTTGAGAAGATCCTGTATTTACAGCATACAGACATGAAGCTAGTATTCAAAATAGGAAGCGTAGAGAGCAGGATAGCATGCAGAAGAAGAAGACCCTTCTGCCATCTCGTCTCTTACTTTTATATGAACATCAAAGAGTTAAATTCTGACATCACCCGAGTTATACCCCCAAGCCTACAATTGGCGGCCATGGACATGTGACCCACATCATCATCTAGGGCGCCAGTGCTTTATGCCCTAGATGCACGGAATGCAATGTTTTTCAAATATCGGCTCTGTTTACCTTTTCATAGTCTGAATGTGGGGACATTTAGATCTGATAACCCATTATGTGTCCTTCAAAAGGAACATGCTTCTTGTAAATGACTTCCTAATTTCTCTCCGAGAAACTAGACCCTGCATCTCAAGTCTTTACTAGACTTTAGTACCTGAGGCCTAGAATTCAAGTATACCTACATTCTAACACAAGCAATGCAGTGTGCATTATACAAAACTGAATGAACACCAGCTGATTGAGGCTGAACTCTGACAAAACAGAGATGTTGGTGGTAGGCAGTCCACGCATGATGGATAAAGTCCAAAACTCTTCCCACTTCAAACTAGCAATTGGGGGAGCAGGGGCGTAGCAATAGCCATAGCAGCTGCTATGGGGCTCTGGAGCATAGGGGCTCCAGTAGGTACTTAATGTATTCACTATTAACTTTCTTGTGTTTCTCCACCCTCTGACTTTGTCTCAGAGCCTGTGGACTGCATGAGAATGTAAATATCCCAATTAAATCATATCCATAGGGTAGGGGCAGGTGGCATTGCTTAGAAGTGTCTCCATTTAAAGAGGAACACCAGTGAAAATAATGTAATAAAAAAAGTGCTTCATTTTTACAATAATTATGTATAAATGATTTAGTCAGTGTTTGCCCATTGTAAAATCTTTTAAATCCCTGATTTACATTCTGACATTTTATTACATGGTGACATTTTTACTGTTGGCAGGTGATGTAGCTGCTGCTTGCTTTTTTGGCAGTTGGAAACAGCTGTAAACAGCTATTTCTCACAATGCAACAAGGTTCACAGACAGGAAACTGCCAGGAGTACCACAGTCCTCAGAGTTTCTTGTGGGAGTGGTTTCACCACAATATCAGTCATACAGCACCCCCTGATGGTCTGTTTGTGAAAAGGAATAGATTTCTCATGTAAAAGGGGGTATCAGCTACTGATTGGGATAAAGTTCAATTCTTGGTCGGAGTTTCTCTTTAAGGGTCCCATGAAAGTTTTGCTATGGGGCCCCATGATCTCTAGCTATGCCACTGTGAGGGAGATACCGTATAGTATAAAGACTCTGTGTATAACCTAGGGGTGATCCTGGAGGGAAAGCTAACACTCAGACAGCAGGTATGGGCTGTTGTCAAGTCCTCATTTTTTTATCTGAGAAATACAGCAAGAATACAGCAAGAATTAAACACCTTGTCCCAGCTGAAGACCTACCTGCCCTGGTTCATGCGGATCTGTTGGAGCTATATGCCCCTCCATGCACCCTCTGCTCTGCCAATCAGATGAATCTGGTTATTCCCAGGAATTTGCTTAAAAACATTTGGTGCACGGGCCTTTTCCTATGCAGCCCCTACTCTATGGAACTTACTTCCACAATCAGTGCAAGAGGCTCTTTCTCTGGACAGCTTTAAGAAAAGGCTAAAAATCCGACCTCTTTTCCTGAGCCTTTGACACTGCATAGCGCATTCAGGGACTACATTCTTGGAGTCCCCAAGGAAAAAAAAGTGCTATAAAAATACTCTTATTATTATTATAATAGCATGCGGCATAATGCCATGTATTACGGCAAAACGCACTCATTAACAGCGATGGTAAAGCATGATTTTCATTGTATGCTTCACTGTATGCAACATAACGCACAGAAAACATGCAGCATCACTTTCCCCTTGCGTTGTGTTCCTGCTGACACAGGGACCACAACGTAACTCGTGCTGTGAACCTAGCCTTAATGTTGCCTTTTTTTTAGCAGCCCTTGCTACATTCTGATATGACCCATGTGAACATTGTGGATTTTTTAAGCCTAATAGTAGTCATTAGGAAAAAAAATCACGGTCCAAGTTTGCTGGATGTTTACTATGCTGGATGCTACTATGTTTCCCTGTCTTACCGTAGTTGATCAATGCTTAGTATCTATCAAAACATAAAGCAATTACAAGAGAGAGCAGGGCCACTAGGTGCTTACAGTCTAAAAGCATATTGAAAAAAAAAGATGAGGAAAACCATTGAAAGAATTGTGAATTGAAAGACTGAGTTATACACAAGTTGTTATTACCTGGTGACGAGGTCGTGTAACCTCCTAATGTTACAAAAGAAAAAGAAAGTTACTACAAGTGACAAATGACATTTAATAAAGCACCACATACATACTGTATTTCAAGTAATGAACAAAAATAATTTAAAATTCATGAAGGCATTGCCAGGAGTTTCCTGTAGTGATTAGGAAGGTTTCTCAAACTGGCGTTGTATAATATGTTGACTAGAGTGTTACATTTAGGAGCCTTGTCCCAACATGCATTATGTGGATGTTTGACATGCATGTGTCCTGTCATTAAATTATCCTGAAAGCTTTAAAAACATTTTAATCCCATACAGACATTAAACTGCAACAGTCTGGATCACTGCTACACTGTCCTCAAAGACACCTACAAAGGCGTACGAGAGAGCTTGCCGCCGTGAGACTTGGGCTCAGGGTACAGCCGGTATATGGCTTATCCTGCTGCTGCACAAGTTCCCGGCGGTGTTATTTACTAATCCCCCTCCAGGTCCAGGTGGATGGTGGGAAATGGATGTAATTCGGCTTCCAGCTATAGCTGAAGGCCGAATTACAGTGTTTTAAAAGTAACTTCAGCCTCGTCAACTGGCAGCGCCAATGTTACTCACTGTGCTGGCGCCGACTGCGCCCAAATCCCCTGCGCTGTTATTACAGCGCCCGCTACAAAGCTGCGCCTCGGGCCGCCCAGGGGAGCTCCGACCACTTCCTCATCCAACTAATCCTCACCTACAGAAGACGCGTTGAATCCACCAAACCAGCTCTCAAGAAAGTCAAAAAGTGGACAAACGAGGCTGTACAATAGCTAAAGGCAATCCAGAGAGAAAGACCACAAGTCCGGATCCTCCGAGGAGTTTAAAAAAGCCAGAAACAGGGAACTGAGAGCTGCAAAGAGGTCCTACTCTGAAAAACTGAGATTGAGCCTAAGCTCAAGCAACATGTGAGAGGTCTAGAAAGGTCTCAAAGCAGCCACCAACTACAAGAGTACCTCCCCCCCAGCACAATCCCTAGTCCCAGAATCCTCCTCCTTGACTTCATCTCCACATTCAATACAATCAGCCCCAACATCTGCTACAACAAGATGACTCAGCTCATCATGCATCCCATCCTTTGCACATTGCTGAAGAATTTCCTTAGAAACAGGACCCAAGTGAAGAAGCTCGACACCTTCACCTCGAGTGAGCAAACCACCAACACAGGTGCTCCCCAAGGATGTGTCCTGTTGCCAATCTTGTTTTCTCTATACACAAACTTTTGCACCTCACAACACGACTCTGTCAAGGTGATCAAGTTCGTGGATGAAACCACAATTAAAAGCCTATTGGATAAGCGTGGGGCTAACGCCAGGAGATTCAGAGGATCTGCAGCTGGCGTAAGGATGTGTCCTGTTGCCAATCTTGTTTTCCCTATACACAAACTTTTGCACCTCACAACACGACTCTGTCAAGGTGATCAAGTTCGTGGATGAAACCACAATTAAAAGCCTATTAGACAAGCGTGGGGCTAACGCCAGGAGATGCAGAGGATCTGCAGCTGGCGTAAGGACAATAAACTGGTCCTCAACTCAGCAAAAACCATCGATCTGATGGTTGATCTTGATTTTAGGACTTACCCTCCTGAACTCCCCCCAGTTCTCAATGAGGGCTCAGAGGTCACCAGAGTCTCCAGCGCTTGCCTCCTGGGAACCACCATCTCCAGTGACCTTAGATGGGAAGCTAATGCCCAAAATACAGAAAAAAAGCTGTTCTTACTGCACCTGTTCTTGCTGCTGAAAAAGTTTGGCATGTCCTGGACCCTTCTGACTCACTTCTACTCCGCCACCATCGAGTCGATTCCTTGCTCCTCCATCATTGTGTGCTACGCGGGCACCTCCACCAGGGACAAGCACAAACTTCAGAGAGTAATCAAAGAAGCTGAGAGGATTCTAGGGACCCCCCTCTCATCTCTAGACCTCCTGTAGTTCTCCAGATTGCAATCCAGGGCAGCCAGGATTGCAAAAAGGACCCTCCCACCCCAGTAACCACTACCTCAGCTTTCTCTCTTCAGGACCATCTCCATCAGGACCTCCAGGAACAGGAACTCCTTATTCCCCCTAGCCCCCCAGGAAATCCTTCTTCCCTCAAGCCATCCTGACCCTCAACTCTACCCCCAGCCACCTAGGTCAGCAATCTGTGAAATGCAATGTGCAAATAGTAATCCACACTGTGCATGTAAATTGTACATCGAATAAATAACATATCCCATCTCCCTGTGTCTGTGTACTCTTGTATGCATTTCCCTGCTTATGTATATCCACTGTGCTGTATGCGCAAAAAACCATTCCTTGGTCAATAGCATACCCAGGTGTGTTATATTAGCCACCACATATAAATGACATGGAGAACGTACAGCTACTAGTATATATACTGTAGATATAAAAGTATAATGCTTTATTGATCCAAGCCTTATTTTATGTCATTTAAAGAGACACTGAAGGCACTTAAAAAATGGCTTTTTCCCTTTTATTTACTGTATGTTAGGCATGTTTGCCCCTTTAAAACGCCACTATCCCAAGGCAGAACAAGTATTTTTTTACCCCCCAAATCCCCTGTGCAAAATCCACGGCTTTCTTGGTCGCAGATTTTGCTGCTCAGGGAGGCATAGCTTTCGGCTGTAGCTCTGCCTCCATGCGCGTCAATCAGCGCTGATCACCGCCTCTTCCCCGCCCCTCTCAGTGAAGGAAGGCAATCCGTACTGATGGACGTGAGTAGAGGCAGAGCTGCAGCCCAAAGCTCTGCCTCTCACGGAAGCGATCCCGCAATGTGCCCCAGGGGATTTGGGGGGTGAAAAACCCTTGTTCTGCTGTGGGATAGCAGCGTTTTAACAGGGGCAAACAAGCCTAACATAAATAAAAGGTAAAAAGCCATTTTTAAATTGGCTTCAGAGTCTTTTTAAGTACGTTTGGTTACACATGGTTATACATGTGTTACCGCTTTGAACTCTGAAAACATTCACATATTTGTTCATGATAATACTAACCATTGTAAATTGAAAAAAACACAGCGAGGAAGCCACTTCTCTGCACAATTGAGTCACTCCTGAAGTTGATTCCCATGACATTGGAAGTTGAATAGTAAGTGTAGTTCCCAGGGTTGCATATTGTTGATATCCGAGGAGAGTGAATAGGAATCCCATCATATATAGTGACCGAGTCATATATACATGAGGGATGATTCTCTAAGCTGTGCATAGAAAAATACATTTAATTTATTATTTTTATTAATTACTTTATTAATTTAATTAATTATTGATTACGTTAAGACTAAAATAGGTAACTCTCAATGACCACTCTTTCCCCTGAGAAATCTCTCCTGCTTTACTGACATAAAAAATCGCAACCTATTTACCTGACTTGAATGAGTTCTCTGTACAGTGAAAAGAAGCTTCATAACTAGGTATTCCAAGACCTTGGAAAGTCACTGACAGTGATCAGCACTATTTTATGCAGCTAAAAAGGGTTAATCCAGGCCATTAGTGAGTTAAATTTAGGACACGTTACATAGTTACATAGTTATTTGGGTTGAAGAAAGACATACGTCCATCGAGTTCAACCAAAGAACAAAGTACAACACCAGCCTGCTCCCTCACATATCCCTGTTGATCCAGAGGAAGACGAAAAAACCTTATAAGGCATGGTCCAATTAGCCCCAAAAGGGAAAAAATTCCTTCCCGACTCCAGATGGCAATCAGATAAAATCCCTGGATCAACATCATTAGGCATTACCTAGTAATTGTATCCATCAATGTCTTTCAACGCAAGGAAAGCATCTAAGCCCCCTTTAAATGCAGGTATAGAGTTTGCCATAACTACTTCCTGTGGCAATGCATTCCACATCTTAATCAATCTTACTGTAAAGAACCCTTTCCTAAATAAATGGCTAAAACTGTTTTCCTCCATGCGCCGATCGTGTCCTCTAGTCCTTTGAGAAGGCCTAGGAACAAAAAGCTCATCCGCCAAGCTTTTATATTGCCCTCTGATGTATTTATACATGTTAATTAGATCCCCTCTAAGGCATCTTTTCTCTAGACTAAATAAACCCAGTTTATCTAACCTTTCTTGGTAAGTGAGACCTTCCATCCCACGTATCAATTTTGTTGCTCGTCTCTGCACCTGCTCTAAAACTGCAATATCTTTCCTGTAATGTGGTGCCCAGAACTGAATTCCATATTCCAGATGTGGCCTTACTAGAGAGTTAAACAGGGGCAATATTATGCTAGCATCTCGAGTTTTTATTTTCCATTTAATGCATCCCAAAATTTTGTTAGCTTTAGCTGCAGCGGCTTGGCATTGAGTACGATTATTTAACTTGTTGTCGATGAGTACTCCTAAGTCCTTCTCCAAGTTTGATGTCCCCAACTGTATCCCATTTATTTTGTATGGTGCTAGACCATTGGTACGACCAAAATGCATGACTTTACATTTTTCAACATTGAATTTCATCTGCCATTTATGTGCCCATATAGCCATCCTATCCAGTTCCTGTTGCAATATGTCACTATCTTCCTGAGAGTTGATGATTCTGCACAATTTTGTATCATCTGCAAAAATAGCAACATTGCTCACTGCTGAATCTACTAGGTCATTTATAAATAAATTGAAGAGCACTGGACCCAGAACAGACCCCTGTGGGACCCCACTGCTAACAGTCTCCCATTTTGAGTACGATCCATTGACCACAACTCTTTGTTTTCTGTCCATTAGCCAGTTCCCTATCCATGCACACAGACTCTTCTCCAGTCCTTGCATCCTCAACTGTTGCACCAGACTTTTGTGGGGAACTGTGTCGAAACCAGTTAAATGTTCTAGAGCTGTGTCAGCAACAGAAGAGAGTGGAAGCATATGTTATATTGGAAAGTCTTAGTGAGCAGTTGCATGACACAGTACTTAGGGCTGGTTCACATAGGCTTTTGGCACCATTGCATTTATCCAATTTTAAACGCTTTTCTGCAACTGGCGCAGAAAAGCGTTTGGCATTGGTTCCCATCATTCGGTCATTGCATCGCATTTGAGCCCACTAGGGGGAAATGGAAATGCCGAACATAGCCAATCCTGTACATGTAGAAGAAGAAGAGACAATGGGATAAAATGCAGCGTTTATGTGAGTGGCAGGAAAAGTCGGTACCATGTAATTGTATGGACAGAGCCGCATTATCACGTTTAACCAGCCCTTAGGTTAACCAATATGGTCACATGCCAACTTAGTGTAGATTGTACAGGTAAACAATCATACTACATGGAGGTGGTAAAATTGGTCTGCTACTGGCCAATCATAAATGAAAGTGTATACAAGGCTTTAGGGAGGGTCTCATCAACCTGTGGGGACATCTTTTGTGATTTCTATTCACTTTCAAGTATGCTTTTAGTGCAAGTCTTACAGTATTAGAGGCAGAGCATCAGCACAAAATCAGCACTATTGTTCTATGCACAAAATTATGGGTGCAACTAGAAATCACGGGGCCCGTTAGCAAAATTTTGATTGCTTCCCCCCCAAAAAAAAGATAAAGTACTTCTATGCCCTAGGCAGACTCCCAGTATAGGGAGCTAGAAATACCCACCAGTATTAGGTAGCCCCTAGTATAAGTAGCCACAGTATTATAAGTAGCTAGAGGTACTACCAGTATGGGAAGCCAAAGGGGCCTCCAGCACCCACAGTGAACCCCCTTATCACCAACAGAGGCCAATGGGCCACCCTTTTCTGTGGGTTTCATAGCAGGTGCTGTAATTTCTGTGGTAATCCCTATGCCACTGCACACAATCACACATATAAAATCCCTCTGCCTCACCCAATACAATAATAACACAAATGCAGCCCTCCACTTACACAAGACATCCACTAATAACCCTACCCCCAATCACTGTGAGCATTAAGAGATTATGCAAGCTCAGTCCATACCCCCAATGACCCGCCCACTTTCCAGCATTAACCCCCATCTCCCCACACACACATCCACGCACATGGTATGACCACAGTCCTGACAATTTACTGAGTAACCTCATTGCATTGTGGGAAATGTTTTTTTTTTTCAATTGCAAAGCAAGGCATATCTCCCTCTGCAAAATGTTTGTTTACTGAGAGTAGTATGCACAGAGATCACCTGGCAGGACTAATGATATAAATTGCAGAATATAAATTGGGACAAAGAAAGATTTTACAATGGGCAAACACTGACCAATTAATTTATAAAAGAAATAAGCAATTTTATTCACTACGTTATTTTCACTACAGTTTCTCTTTAACCCCTTCCTGAGCACCTAACTCCAATAGGCTTCTGGAAGTTGGCTCCCCCAGGGCCTGGGGAAGGAGATCAGCAGGGATCGCGCATCCCTGCTGAGTTACAGAGCTCCGCTCCATAAACAACCTGCTGGCAGGCTGAAAAAAAAAATGGAAAAAAATGCAGAAACTGCTTGTACAGCACTGCGATCTAGTGCAGTAAATATATATATATATATATATATATATATATATATATATATATATATATATATATATATATAGACAATTAAATTAATAATAAAAAATAACGCAGCAGCAATCAGATGCCACCAACAGAAAGCTCTGTTGGTGGCAAGAAAAGGATGCAGGATTCATTAGTGTGCTAAGTTGTATGGCCGTGCAGCACACTGTTAAAGCTGCAGTGGCCTGAATTGTAAAAAATGGCTCGGTCACTAGGGGGGGGGGGGGGGGTGAAAGCCTGTGGTCCTTAACTGGTTAAAGGACCACTATCGTGAAAAAAGTAGGCAGTTAAAATCTGACAGAACCGACAGGTTTTGGGCCCAGTCCATCTCCTCATAGGGGACTTTCTTTGTTTTCCAAAGCATTACCTGAACAGCAGTTTAACAGCCTCCCTAATCACTTGCACACTATTTTGTCAGATAGACTTTGCAATTCAATTTCTGTCAGATTTTAACTGCCTACTTTTTCGCGATTGTGGTCCTGTTAAGGATCACTATAGTGAAAATATTAAGCAGTTAAAATCTGACAGAACCAACAGGTTGAGGACTAGTCCATCTCTTCATGGGGGATTCTCAGTTGTCTTTGTTTTAAAAATCATTTGTGATGTCTAACTGCCAAAATAGTAAGATACCAGCCAGCCTCTCTACTCTCTTGCACACTATTTTGGCAGTTGGCAGAGCAACCACTGTTCAGGGTATGCTTTTAAAAACAAAGAAAACCCTGAGAATTCCCCATGAGGTGATGGACTAGTCCAAAACCTGTCGGCTCTGTCATATTTTATCTGCTTACTTTTTTCACTCTAGTGGTCCTTTAAATCTGATAAAAATATCTGTAGTGATGAAAAGTGGTAATAGAGAGATCTATCATTTACCTGAGCTTGTAGAAATCTAACAGTGCATGCCCCACTTAAAGGAGATCTGTGATAGAAAAAAGTGTGCTAAAATAAACATATCACATTGTTCCTCTTTCACCCCAGACTTCAAATATAATTTTAAACTCCTGCCACAAGATGGCCGCGACCCAGTTAGCACTTCTGGGTCATCGCGGCCATGAGGAGATTGTATAAACTTAGTAGTTCATGAATTACAATGTGGCCGATGCAGCACTAGGCAGCTCAAGCCGTGTAGTCAGGGAGCCCACACAAGTGTGAAAAGCTGTCACAGATGATGTGACAGCAGGGGGAGGGAAAGGCTGTAGTGTATATCTCACCCTAAGGACTACATACCCCAACCCCCGATACCTTTCCCTTATCCCCCCCTCCCCCCCCCCCCCATGTTAATGCATTGTTTTGCTTTGGCAATGCTAAATGTATTTGGTCCTGCCAAAAAAGCTTTTTTGGATTGGATTGGATTGGATTGGACAGGGAGGCGGCACATGTGTAAAGAGTTGTTACAAATGACGTGACAGCAGGGGAGGGAAAGGCTGTAGTGTAGTCAGGGAGCCCACACAAGTGTGAAAAGCTGTCACAGATGACGTGACAGCAGGGGAAGGGAAAGGCTGTAGTGTAGACAGGGAGGCGGCACAAGTGTAAAGAGCTGTTACAGATGACGTGACAGCAGGGAAGGGAAAGGCTGTAGTGTAGTCAGGGAGCCCACACAAATGTGAAAAGCTGTCACAGATGATGTGACAGCAGGGGGAGGGAAAGGCTGTAGTGTAGACAGGGAGGCGGCACAAGTGTAAAGAGCTGTTACAGATGACGTGACAGATGGGGAGGGAAAGGCTGTAGTGTAGACAGGGAGGCGGCACAAGTGTAAAGAGCTGTTACAGATGACGTGACAGCAGGAGAGGGAAAGGCTGTAGTGTAGACAGGGAGGCGGCACAAGTGTAAAGAGCTGTTACAGATGACGTGACAGCAGGGGAGGGAAAGGCTGTAGTGTAGACAGGGAGGCGGCACAAGTGTAAAGAGCTGTTACAGATGACGTGACAGCAGGGGAGGGAAAGGCTGTAGTGTAGTCAGGGAGCCCACACAAATGTGAAAAGCTGTCACAGATGACGTGACAGTAGGGGGAGGGAAAGGCTGTAAATGGGGTGGCAACAGGGTGGAACTGCAGGCAATACTCTGCTTCTTTCTCCAGCAAGAGGATTCGACTCCTTATGCTGGGAATACACCATGATATTTTTTGGGCAGATTTACTAGTCGATCGATTTTCTGATCGTTTTTCCAATCCATTTCCATTCAATTCTATGAGCAAAGAGCTCAGAAAAATGATAAAAGTCAGATCAGACCTGTCGGAAATTATCTATCGAGCTATCTATCTGCCAAAAAAACCTCATGGTGTATTCCCAGCAAAAAAAAAGTATCACCACATACAGACACTGGAGGACAGAGGAAGGGTGATTATTGCAGTAAATTGTATATTCCCATTAAAGGGACATATCTATGAATTACATTCATGTTAAAAAAAAAACCCTAAAGTTTTCCTTTAAGATGCAGTGACTGCTAACAATTTATCAATTTACTCCAGGGTTTCTTCTTAGTCTTTTTTTGGGAAGAAGTGGGGACAACTTGTTACTGGAAGATACAGTGATATCAAGCACTTTACAGGAACGCAGAGTGATGGCTGACTTGTTACAAGGTGACAGCTGTCTACAGGGACGTAAGAACCACTGGTGGTAAAGGAACAACTACTGACATGTTATGGGAACAGAATGACTGTTGACCAACTACTAAAAGTTATGTAATTAACTTCCCCTTATCCCTCCTCCAGCAGTGGAGTGTTATTTGGTCGGGAAATCACTGATTTACAGCCATTATTGTTACAACAAGATGAAGGCACTAAGCAAGTTACACCACCTCATATGTCTGAGTTAGGCGACACTATGGAGGTAAGGTGTGAGGAGGAGGATGATGAGGTACCTGCTGTTGGTGCATTTTATGAGGTGTCTGAGGCAAGCGAAGCTGGGGAGGATTATTATGATGTTGACGATGATACGGATGCCACGTGGGATCCTAAGAGACAAGATGACCAAGGGGACAATTCAGAGGGGGAGTCAGAGAGGAGTAGGAGGAGACAAGTTCCTGAAAGAAGCAGGGGGAGCTCATCATCAGAAACAGCTGGTGGCAGTGTCCGGCGCCATGCATCGCCACCTATGAACAGCCAGCCAACATGCCCTTCAATGTCAGCTGCTGACGCCACCATAGTGCCCACAACCTAGAGTGGCTCAGCGGTGTGGACATTTTTTTAATGTGTATGCCAAAGATCAGAGCAATGCCATCTGTACTCTCTGCCACCAAAAATTGAGCCGTGGAAAGGCCAACACTCACGTAGGGACACCTGCCTTATGAAGGCACATGCAGAAAAGGCACAAACTGCAATGGGAAGACCACCTGAGCAAAAGCAGCACACAAAAGCAAAGCCACCCTTCTTCTCCTCTTCCTCCTTCAGGTGCATCATCTTCAGCCCCTTTCTCTCTTGCACCTTTACAATCACAGCCAACCGCCTCCACTCCGCCTCTCACCTTGAGTGGCTCCTGCTCCTCTGCCCACAGCAGCAGCCAGGTGTCCGTGAGGGAAATCTTTGAGCGGAAGAAGCCAATGTCTGCCTGTGACCCCCTTGCCCGGCGTCTGACAGCTGGCTTGGCGGAACTGTTAGCTCGCCAGCTGTTACCATACCAGCTAGTGGACTCTGAGGCCTTCCGAAAATGTATGGCCATTGGGACACCGCAGTGGAAGATACCAGGCCGCAATTATTTCTCAAAAAAGGTGATACCCAAACTGTACCATGAAGTAGAAAGGCAAGTGGTGTCATCTTTGGCACACAGCGTTGGGTCAAGGGTCCATCTGACCACGGATTCCTGGTCTGCCAAGCATGGTCAAGGCAGGTACATTATTAACACAGCCCATTGGGTCAACCTGGTGACCGATGGCAAGCAGGGAGTATGTGGCTATGCAGTGGACCTAGTTGTGACACCTCCACGGCTTGCAGGCAGGCCTGCTGCCACCTCCTCTCCATCTCCTCCTACTGCTACATCCTCTTCACTGTCGTTCTCCTCCTCCTTGGCTGAGTGGCAGAGCAACTCTTCTGGTGCTGTGATCTCCTCTCCAGCTACACAGCCCCAGCTACCCAGGGCCTATGCTGCGTGCCAGGTACGACGGTGTCCCACCATCTTAGACATGTCTTGCCTCAAAGCGGAGAGTCACACTGGAGCAGCTCTCCTCCTGGCTGCTCTGAACAAACAGGTGGATCAGTGGCTGACCCCGCACCAACTGGAGATCGGCAATGTGGTGTGTGACAACGGCAGCAATCTCATTTCGGCTTTGAATTTGGGAAAGTTGACACATGTATCCTGCATGGCACATGTGCTCAATCTCGTAATCCAGAGATTTGTGTGTAAGTGCCCAGGCTTACAGCATGTCCTGAAGTAGTCCAGGAAGTTGTGTGGGCATTTCAGGCGGTCTTACACGTCCATGGCACGCTTGGCCGATATTCAGTGGAGAAACAACTTGCCGGTGAGGAGCTTGATTTGCGATAGCCCGACTCACTGGACTTCTACCCTCCTGATGTTCGACCGCCTGCTACAACAGGAGAAAGCTGTCACCCAGTATCTCTACAACTACGGTAGAAGGACATGCTCTGGGGAGATGGGGATGTTCTGGCCGGCCGAAGAACTGGACACTCATGCGAAATGCCTGCAGGCTCATGCGGCCATTTGAGGAGGTGACAAACATGGTGAGTCGCAGTGAAGGCGCCATCAGCGACTTGATCCCGTGTGCCTTCTTCCTGAAATGTGCTGCGCGTAGAATGGTGGATCAAGCTGTGGATAAGCGTGAACAGGAACAGTTACAGGAGGAAGAGTTATGGGATCAATTCTCATCAGAACCAGATGTTTCCTCAACACCTGCGGCAGTTCAGAGGGGGGAGGAGGAGGAAGAGTCGTTTGGGGAAGAGGAGTCAGATGTTGAGGAAGGTGTTTTTTTTAGGAGGAGGAGGCAGCAATAGAACAACCGCAGCAGGCGTCGCAGGGGGCTTGTGCTGCTCAACGCTCCCATGGTATTGTTCGTTGCTGGGGGGAGGAGGAGAACTTACCTGACATCACTGAGGTAGAGCAAGAGGAGTTGGATAGTACGTATAGATCTAACTTTGTGCAGATGGCATCTTTCATGCTGTCCAGCCTGTTGAGGGACCCCCGTATGAAAAGGGGGATGACAATTACTGGGTGGCCATGCTACTAGACCCTCGGTATAGGCACAAAGAGGCAGACATGTTACCAACTCACCTGAAGGCAGAAAGGATGCTGCACATGCAGAACAAGCTGGCAACTATGCTTTACAGTGCGTTTAAGGGTGATGTTACAGCACAACGGAATAAAGGTACCACTGCCAATAAACCTTCTCCCATGTCCACGCAGGCAAGGACAGGACGCTCTAGCGACCTCATGGTGATGTCAGACATGCGGACATTCTTTAGCCTCACTTTAGCGCTTCCGGATCCACCCTCCACCAACGCCTCGACCAGCAAGTAGCTGACTACCTGGCCTTAAGTGTGGATGTAGACACTGTGAGCAGCGATGAATCCTTGGACTACTGGGTGCGCAGACTTGACCTGTGGCCAGAGCTGTCACTATTTGCCATCCAACTTCTGTCTTGCCCTGCCTCAAGCGTCCTGTCAGAAAGGATCTTTAGCACAACTGGAGGCATTGTCACTGAGAAGAGAAGTCGCCTAAGTCACAAAAGTGTTCAGTACCTCACCTTTATCAAAAGGAATGAGGCATGGATCCCGGAGGGCTACTGCCCGCCCGAAGACTAAGTCAGTCCCCACACACAGCATCTCTGCCTGCACGCCGTGGGACTGGCTGCCTGCCCCAAGACTAAGTCGGTCCCCACACAGCATCTCTGCCTGCAGGCCACTTGACTGCCTTCTACGCCACCACCAACATGGTCCAGGACTCCAGGCGGATTCCTGAATTTTTAAGGCCGCTGCTAGCAGTGGCCGCTTTAATAATTTTTTCTGGTGTGTGTACATGCCTGCCTAATTTTTCTGGCTGCACTGCAGCTGCAACAACAAAACAAAAGGCATGTACATGTGTCACTTCCCCTTCATGATCGTTACCTTGCCGCGGTGAAGGGGCTTACGTATTACAATGAAGCAATGACCGCCGGCTATATGAGTGTGTTGGGGGGCACACCTGACCCAAGAAGATAGATAATAAGGTCATTGCTTCATTGTGGACAGACCAAATTCGATCAGCTGGACACTCAGTCACTGTTGTTCTGTCATTCAGCTACCTCAGCCCGACCATATGGGCTTGAAAACCGCCATCGCCTGCACTCTGGCCACCATGGGGAGCAACATGCTCACCAGTCCAGCCTGGCCGTCACTACACAAACAGCTGTTTGGCGGTGTGTTACACAGTGAGTTTAGTCTGTCAGTGTGAAGCAGTACACTAATTACACTACCTGATTGATGTATACACATGCAAGATGTTTTAAAGCACTTTAGGCCTCCAGTTTAGCAATAAAATGTGATTTCTGCCCTTAAAACGCTGCTGTGCGTCAAATCCGGATTTTTCCCCGGGACTTTTGGCATGTATCCCACTCCGCCATGCCCCCCTCCAGGTGTTAGACCCCTTGAAACATCTTTTCCATCACTCTTGTGGCCAGCATACGTGTTTCTAGTTTTCAAAGTTCACCTCCCCATTGAAGTCTATTGCGGTTCGCTGAACTTTGCATGTGTGCAAACTTTTGCGGAAATTAAATCGGAGGTTCGAGCCATCTCTAAGGTTAACATGCATACTTGTTCGAAAAGGCCCACAAAGTGTTGCATTGGTGACTGAGATGTGAAGACCAGGGTCGGTCTCCGTCTCTTGTGATATTATTGCAACACAGTATGAGGGATTAATATCATTTTCTGATATACTTGTATTTCTGCCCTAATGATTATTGCTCATTTGGGCTGGCAGAAAAGCACATCTAAAGTGATTACAAAAACAAAAACTGGTTAACTACCTCAGCAGTTGAAAGCCCCTGGATGGTCCAGAGGCTTCCTGGGATTCTTGTACAGCACAGGGTCCCCCTTCACCTTCCGGTTGCACTTTCAGCTATGGATGAATGCATCCAAACTGGGCATGTGTAAGCAGGGTTGCTTGGGTAGTACTTTTTAATACCCGCCCGGATCTGGGTACCCAGATATCTGGATCCGATTCGGGTACTCGGATCCGACCTTGCGGATACCCGAGTGAATTCGGGTATCCGACCAAGTTACCCGCGGGTACCCGACCTATTCGGGTATCTAGATAGAAAAAATGGAAGTGCCCTTTAAATAGCTTTAAAAAGGGTTTTTAGGGTAAATGAAGCATGTAGCATCATGTTTTTTTTTAAAGGGAAACACTAATTTATTATTTGGTGGACATAAAATGGAAAAAAAAAACTAAAAAAAATTAACATCAGGACTAGGTTCCAGACAGCGGTCGTGCAGCCCACATTGGACTTGATTCACAAAGCAGTGCTAACCTACTTAGCACGTCTAAAGTCTTTAGACGTGCTAACCAGGGTGCTAAGTAGGTTAGCACCGGATTTCTCAATCAGATCGCGCGCAAAGTTTTGCGCAAAGTCCTATGCGCGCGCTAAGTCCCATAGGCTTTAATGGGCACTTCGCACGGAGCGCCCTGCGCTCTGTGCAGTGCGCAGGTAAAGTTTTAAGCGCATAAAGTTTTGCGCGCATAAAGTTTTGCGCGTGAAAAGCTCGTTTAGACGTGCTAAGGGGTTTTTCACAGGCGTGCTAACAGTTAGCACCGCTTTGTGAATCAAGCCCATTGTGTCCAAAGTCCAATCGCACAACTGGGACGTGACAGTTTTCAGCCCAGACACCTCCAAAAAATGACACCGCAATTGTGTTTTGGGTTGAATATAGGTGGTGGTATCGGCAGCAGTGGTCTGTGGCACTGTGGCGGTGGGGGCCAGCGCCAGCTTGCTTCAGCCTCTTGAACTCCTCATGCTCAACAACATGTTTTTTGGCCAGATGGGTGATGAAGCTGGAGGTGCCATACTTGTAGGGGTCACAACATCTACTCATCTGTAGTTTGCACACATTGCATATGGCACACTTGCTGTCCAATGAGGGCAGAGTGAAAAACCGCCAGATTGGGGAGGTGAAGATTCCCCTGCGGCCTGAATGGGATGCTGCGGCTTTTCTCCCTGTGGCGGTTGGGGGTTGAGTGGTGCGGCTGGTGGTAGCGGCAGAAGGATGTGGTGGGTCCCGCATTCCACGGCCACTGTCTGCAATGCTGATGCTCCGTGCCAAACCCACCGATGCATCCTCCTCCTCAGAGATGACATCCCCATCCTGTGGATGGTAGTCACGGTCCCATCATCAACATCATACCCCCCCTCCTCAAAACCCAGAACATCCTCCTCAAACTCCTTGCGGCTAACAGCCTTGAGTTCAATCGTGGCGCCTGGAGCGAAAAGCTCACTGACTGAGGGTAGGCTGCCCGCTGGGGTCGACACTGACACGGCAGACCTTCTGAGGGTGGCCGTAATGTTGCTCCCCGTCCTCTTGCCCTTGCTTCCCCTCCCCCGGCTGCCGGTGCCAGCAGACATAGTACAACTTATACGTGATGATGTCACCAGATGATGTGGGGTACTTTTACTTTAATGAAATCGGGGTTGGACTTTAAATCAAATCAGCTCGGAGTGACAGACCGCAGAGTAGAGGACAGACAGTGCACACTGTCTAACTGTCACACTGACAATGCTCAGCACAGCAGCACTGCAGTAATCTGTAGTAAGCTAACACAGTACTACTCTCTCTAACAACTAACTGCAGTACTAACTAACTATATAATACAATACAATAACACAGTAATCCTATTCCCTAACCTATAATGTCCTGCACAGCACACACAGACACAGACAGGAACTAACTGAGTGAATGAAATCAAACAATTACACTAGCTAGCTAAAAAAAACAATAGAACAATAGTGTAGTGAAGGTGTTTAGCACTCAAAGCTTTAGGTTTATCACTGTATACAGGCAGCACTTGCTAAGCCAACAGCACTGGAGCAAGTCTGTCAGTGACCAGCCAGCCACACAAGCAAGGACGATCTGTCTCATCATGCCAGCCCTCCTTATTACACAGGGGGGCTGGCCAAGGTTCCCTTCTGTGATTGGGTGCCAGGGCTTAGGCTGGGAGGCCTCTGATTGGCTCAATGAGGTCAGGTAGGGCTGGCCAGAGTTCCCCTCTGTGATTGGTTGCTAGGGCTTCTGCTGGGAGCCCTCTGATTGGCTGGGAGCCCTCTGGTTGGCTCAATGACATCATCTCCCTTGTTACAGTACCCAGATCCAGATATCCGTCAGATATCCGCAGGTACCCGCGGGTATCCGGATTATGCGGCCAGATACCCGCATAGAGCTATCCAGATATTGGCCCAGGTATCTGGATCTAGATCCGACCCGGATAGCGTAAATATGGTCGGGTACCCGGGTTTACCCGGGTACCCGGATCCGGATGAGCATCCCTGTATGTAAGCAAGTTCTGCGCATGCCCAGTAGAACAAAGCTTCTTATGCACTGAATGTGTTTCTTCCACAGCCACACTAGCAATGAATAGGTACAGAGGGACCCTGCGTTGGAATGGTGGTCTGTAGTAGGATATGAGAATCCTCTAGAGTTTAGACTATCCAGGGGCTTCCCACTACTGAGGTAAGTATCTACCTTTTTTCACTTTAACTACTTGCCGACTGCTCCACGATTGGTGTGAACATGGCAGCAGCCCCAGGAACGCTCCACGCGTGAACGGCTATCAATGGGGCAAGCTGGAGATCGCGTGCATCTCCGCTTGGAAGGCTCCGCTCTGCCTTCAGTCTCCCACCGATGATCGCCGATCTGTGACTGTTAGATGGTGAAACCGCCATCTAATAACCCTGTACAGCACTGCGATCTAAGGCAGCGCTGTACTGGGGACAGCCGTGTGACACGCCGTCCCCTCTGTAGTGCAGGAAGTGATCATCTGTCATAGGTTGCAGCCTATGACAGCCGATCATGCTGATTGGCTGGCGGGGGAGGGAGGGACGGGCAGAAAAAGAAATAAAAAAAATAGTAAAATTTTGTAGAAAAATAGAATAAATATTTACTAAAAAAATAAATAAACATTGGGGGAGCGATCAGACCCCACCAACAGAGAGCTCTGTTGGTGGGGAGAAAAGGGGGGGGGATCGCTTGTGTGCTGAGTTGTGTGGCCATGCAGTGATCCCGTAAAGCTGCAGTGTCCCAATTTAAGAAAAATGGCCTGGTCTTTAGGGGGGTTTAACACCGCGGTCCCCAAATTAAATTTTAAAGAGTAAAGAGGAACTGACGTGAAAATCTTAACATTTAAGACACATACAAATAAGAAGTACATTTCTTCCTGAGTAAAATGAGCCATACATTACTTTACTCTCCTATGTTGCTGTCACTTACAGTAGGTAGTAGAAATCCGACATTACAAACAGGTTTTGGGCTAGTCCAACTCTCCATAGGGGATTCTCAGCATGGCCTTTATTCTTTATAAAGACAGTCCCTGAAAAAGATTTATACAAAGATGCTGGCCTCACCGCACACTTTTTTGGCAGTTGGATGGATCAACTGCCATTCACTAAGTGGTTTTGAAAGTAAAGGAAAACCCTGAGAACCCCCTATGAGAAGATGGGCTAGTCCAAAACCTGTCGGTAATGTCAGATTTCTACTACTTACTGTAAGTGACAGCAACATAGGAGAAAAGTGATTTATGACTCATTTTACTCTGGAAGAAACATACTTCTTATTTGTATATATTTACATGTATTTTACATTTTAAGATTTTCGTGACAGAAGTCCTTTAAGTGTCCTTTACGTTTGTGCTCACACAAGGTGTTCATTAATATTGCATACATCTATGACTGTAGCCTTATTCTTTCAGCTATGTGTTAAAGAGCTATTGCCTCAAATATATTAATTGATTGCTGTGATGCTCATTTAAATACATGGCATAATCCCAAACCTGCAGTTTAGCTACCAGGAATTTTTGCCTTGCCCCTGGATTGCACAGGTGACTGAGCTGTCTGATTTCTCCAGCTACAACTTGGCTTCCTATTTATTGGCGACCTGCAGTACTATATTGTGTGGGCTCCACTTCACAAAAAAGTGTCTCCAGAACCATAGCTGTTATGATGAACATGATCACAGAAGAGGCCGGTGCAGTACCATAGACACACGTTTTTCAGTGCGGATGACAGCGTGAAAGATGGTGTGGAAGATATATCTGGATACTTAAAGGTAATTTTTTTCATAGCCGAGTTGTTTCTTAGCTCTTTACCAAGGCATCAGTTTCCCCAAGCCTTTAAGTTTTATGGTGCACACATGCTACATATGTAAGTTGTCTTTTTGTTTGTTTGTTTGTTTGTTTGTTTGTTTATTTGTTTTGGGTGGGATTGTAGGAGAATTCCAACCCACAGCTCTATATTCCACATGTGTGGGGCCGCACGGCTGTCACTTTCAAGAAAAAGAGCTAATGCTTATTCATACCTCCCAACATATTGAGATAAGAAAGAGAGACACTTGCAGACACGCCTCTGCCACACCTGTAACCACGCCCCCACTACACCCCTAGCCACACATATTACAAAAAATTCAGAAGCGAAAGATGTAGTTTTATCATTTAAGCCACACTGGTCCTCTCTACCATCCTTAGTTTCCCTTCATTTTAACATTGGAAAATAAGAAATATATCATCATATATATATGTATATATAATATACTGTGTAGATAGATAGATAGATAGATAGATAGATAGATAGATAGATAGATAGATAGATGTAGAGAGAGAGAGAGAACTTACTCAAAGTGACGGAATGACAGTTGGACATAGTATCCTACAGGAACACGGATCTCCCAGTTGCAGTCGGCATTGTTAGGATAATAGCTCGGATAGAGCGGGCTGGAAATATTGCCATACATTTGATTCAGCACTCCGCCACAGTCTGTGTAATTTGCTCCTGGAACTAAAAGCGAAGAAGAATTACTATAATTTAGGTTCTGCATAGGTACTTTTAGATCACTTTGATATTCTTTTATATATTCTGAAAGCAGTAAAATACAGAATCTTATCGACTGGTGCTGCCTGCCTTTTGGTTTGCAGGGACATTAACCTTCAAAGCAGAATTAGATGCACTACGATACTAATATTTAAAGTCTTCACAAATTAAAAGTTTTGCAGATATTTTCTATAGAAATGTTCAGCATTTCATAAAATGTCATTTTAATCATTGTACCGCTGCAGCAGATTAGAGGATATCATATAAACACAAATGGCCAGCATTCATTTAAGATTCTTGTTATTGTATAAATACAGAAGATCAATGTTTTGCTTCTAGTTTTCCACCGTGGCACTATTTCATGACGTGAATACATTCCATGACAAGAAAAGGACAAGGTTTTATCCAATTAGCATAATTTACTTAATGCTTGTGGTAAACGAAAAGGCTGCCATGGTGGCACCTGTTATGTGGACAGATGACAGGCACACTTATGTGGGGTTGATATTAATTGCAAATTGTTATGGTAATAATCCTGCAGCAAATGAGGTAAAGATAGTAACGTTTTAATAAAATAAAAAGAGGGAGGAGGAAATGCATTGACCAAAGATATTGCTATTTACAAAGATGTTTTATACAGGTCCTTCTCAAAAAATTAGCATATTTTTATAAAGTTCATTATTTTCTGTAATGTACTGACAAACTTTAGACTTTCATATATTTTAGATTCATTACACACAACTGAAGTAGTTCAAAGCCTTTTATTGTTTTAATATTGATGATTTTGGCATACAGCTCATGAAAACCCAAAATTCCTATCTCAAAAAATTAGCATATCATGAAAAGGTTCTCTAAACGAGCTATTAACCTAATCATCTGAATCAACTAATTAACTCTAAACACCTGCAAAAGATTCCTGAGGCTTTTAAAAACTCCCAGCCAGGTTCATTACTCAAAACAGCAATCATGGGTAAGACTGCCGACCTGACTGCTGTCCAGAAGGCCATCATTGACACCCTCAAGCAAGAGGGTAAGACACAGAAAGAAATTTCTGAAAAAATAGGCTGTTCCCAGAGTGCTGTATCAAGGCACCTCAGTGGGAAGTCTGTGGGAAGGAAAAAGTGTGGCAGAAAACACTGCACAACGAGAAGAGGTGACTGGACCCTGAGGAAGATTGTGGAGAAAGACCGATTCCAGACTTTGGGGGACCTGCGGAAGCAGTGGACTGAGTCTGGAGTAGAAAAATCCAGATCCACCGTGTACAGGCGTGTGCAGGAAATGGGCTACAGGTGCCGCATTCCCCAGGTCAAGCCACTTTTGAACCAGAAACAGCGGCAGAAGCGCCTGACCTGTACTTGACACTGGACTTCAGGCATTTTGGCATTTCCCTCTCCCTAGTCTTCCTCCAGACTCTGGCACCTTGATTTCCGAATGACATGCAAAAGTTGCTTTCATCCGAAAAAAGTACTTTGGACCACTGAGCAACAGTCCAGTGCTGCTTCTCTGTAGCCCAGGTCAGGCACTTCTGCCGCTGTTTCTGGTTCAAAAGTGGCTTGACCTGGGGAATGTAGCACCTGTAGCCCATTTCCTGCACACGCCTGTACACGGTGGCTCTGGATGTTTCTACTCCAGACTCAGTCCACTGCTTCCGCAGGTCCCCCAAGGTCTGGAATCGGTCTTTCTCCACAATCTTCCTCAGGGTCCGGTCACCTCTTCTCGTTGTGCAGTGTTTTCTGCCACACTTTTTCCTTCCCACAGACTTCCCACTGAGGTGCCTTGATACAGCACTCTGGGAACAGCCTATTCGTTCAGAAATTTCTTTCTGTGTCTTACCCTCTTGCTTGAGGGTGTCAATGATGGCCTTCTGGACAGCAGTCAGGTCGGCAGTCTTACCCATGATTGCGGTTTTGAGTAATGAACCAGGCTGGGAGTTTTTAAAAGCCTCATAAATCTTTTGCAGGTGTATAGAGTTAATTAGTTGATTCAGATGATTAGGTTAATAGCTTGTTTAGAGAACCTTTTCATGATATGCTAATTTTTTGAGGTAGGAATTTGGGGTTTTCATGAGCTGTATGCCAAAATCATCAATATTAAAACAATAAAAGGCTTGAACTACTTCAGCTGTGTGTAATGAATCTAAAATATATGAAAGTCTAATGTTTATCAGTACATTACAGAAAATAATGAACTTTATCACAATATGCTAATTTTATAAGGACCTGTATAGCAACATCTCTAATGAATGAACAGAGTCAGATGTAGTAACACTTAGTGGTAATTACCGTGCAAAGCACTAAATTTCATCTGCCATTATAAGAAAACTGATTGAGGCAAAAAGTGATGCACAGTGCTGAAGACAGCGCCACAAAAGCAGTAGAAACAGCCAAGCATCTCACTTTGAAAACGCCACACACCTTGCTTGAAGTCCCCTTGGCTCTTGTATCCTATACAATAAAGTGCAAGTGTCCCTGCGTCATCAACTGAATGGTTGTGTGTCCCTGGTTTTTTGGTACTGCGCATGTGCACAGTACAGTCAACCGCTGGGACAGGAGGACGGGCCATGGAGCAGGGCGGCGGGTGCTTGCGTGCTCTGGGTTGCGTGCGCGGTGGTGTCGCAGTATCACTACCTAGAGCCCATTTTTAAACGGGCTTAGGTAGACTAGTTGCTAAGTAAGATACATTTAGCATGTCAGGAGAGGTTAAAACTGCAAAGGCATTGGGAGTATAAAAACAGGGTTGAATGTCCCATTAACATGTGCATGATGCAGGAAAGGTAGGGCACTCGCATGCAACAGGTGTTTTGTCTCCTGTATTTTAATCGGGTGCCTGATCTGTGCTCTGCATAGCTTTCACAGCACATTGCATACCAACATAGAGAAAATTTCCTGTGATGGAGTGAAATATGCAGACCTAGTACAAGGTCCTCCAACACCCAAGGCTGAGACACTAACATGCTCCCCTCCATCCCTCCCACCCCAGCCGTCACACACTGATTGCCATTAGACTAAGAGGCACCCCAGGGCCCCCAACACATTAATCTCTAGTTATCTGGCTTGCAGTAACTGCCATGTATTCCCTGTTCTTATTTCTCTCTGCTTCAAACACGATAGGGGAATGATAGCTGAGCGACTACACTGCACCCTGAGGTTGGAGCCTCTCTCGCCTCTGCGTCGGCCCGGCACTGGAAATATGCATATACACGTTTTGATTACCTGCTGTTGGTGGCAGTGACACGTTTTGATTAACTGCATGACAAGAAAAAAATAATCAGTTTAGAGAAACTGCAATTTTAATACAAACTGCAAATTTAATACAATGGACAGTAAATGTTAAGTAACCCATGGAAATTATCAATAAACACAATATAAATGTCTGTAAGGTAGAGCAAGGAGTGTTCCTCCTATATTTATATCCTAATATTTAAAAAATGCCTTACCAAGTATGGTCAAAATTGTAATTTGACTTTTTTTTTTTTTAAAAAGGACAAATAGATTAAGAAGCCTGTTTTTTACATAGCATTGCATAGCACATGCATTACATAGCTAGTATAGTCTAGTATGCATGTGTCCCATCACTGAGCTGTATCACGGCTTCAGAGATTTCATCATGTTAGAGTGGGATTCCATCTAAATGTTTTCCATTGAGAACCTCTGACAGATTTTATTGATCTCTGGGTTCTTTTTAGGTTTGGTTTCTTCTCTCTTTCTGCCCTGGAGACACAAGACAAGACAATTAACATTTATAGTGTGCTGTACTCCTGGCGGACTCAAAGTGCCAGAGCTGCAGCCACTAGGGTGCGGTTTATGGGCAGTATCAGTGTTAGGGAGTCTTGCCCAAGGACTCCTGCTGAATAGATGCTGGCCTACTGAACAGGAAGAGCCAAGATTTGAACCCTGGTCTTCTGTGTCAGAGGCAGAACCCCTAACCAGCATACTATCCAGCAACACAACAAGAAGTTATAATTACTAGTGTGAAAATGAACAGAGGCGCCAAAAGGATAAAAGTAGCTAATTTTTTTTTTAAAAAGGGGGGTGGCAGTGGTGGGCTTACCCCCCCCCCCCCCAAGAAGACACAAAAACAGGTAGGTATTATATCAACAAGCAAATTTATTTATATATATACTCCAAAGGGTCATGGCAACGTGTTTCAAAGGAATGGCCCAGCTTCATCAGGCAATAGGGCATGGAGCATACAACAAGAAGTGTCTATGTCTCAGCCTGGCACCTCTGTGTTTGCCTTAGTGGTAACCCATGTTTGTGAGTATAACTTTACATACTTGCCTCTCATCACCCACATCAATCCAGTACATACTGCACTACATTGGGCTCTCTGTGTTCTCTCTCGTTTCTCGTTGCAATTACTAGTGTCCTCACTAGGGATTTATTTCCAATTCCCGAGTCAGGTATGGCCATACAATTTTGAAACCTAATTGGTACTGTCACACACACTGGAAGTGAAATGGAATCTCACCACAAGGGACACAGGCAATAATAAAACTCAAATAGGAAGTTTAGACTTCTCTATAGTACCCAAAACAAAAAAGTAAGTTGATGTTTAGATTAAATGTAGTTTTTACTGAAACAAAATGTGGACATTTTTTCTCCGTTCAAAATGTGATTGGATGATTTGCAGTGAAATAGGTGAAGTTAAACTCTGCATTTTTTTTTCCAGAAAACTTGCTAGAGTGCTTGGGGGGAAATTCTGCCCAGGGCTGCTTGCTGCTGGTGTCTATGTACCCAGCACTATTGCCATTTTTTCTACCTGCTGTCCTGCAAGGCCCATCTGCCACACTCTACTGGTCCCCAAACTTGGTACTAGGCTGTCAGTGCCAAACTCCTGCAGGTACATCACTCCTGCTTGTCAGGTACCCAAAGGAAAGTAAAAAGAGATGGCAAACAACTGGCCACAGAAATTGCTTGTATTGGAGAAAACAGCTCAATTTGGGCCAGGCACAAAATGTTGTGTATTCACCTGTTTGCTACAATACAAGCAATTAAGCAATACAAGCCGGTTATGTGCCCTGTCTTTTTTTTATTTGCCTTTTGACTTACTATCCGTTCTAGACATCTCCACTATAAAAACAATAAAAAGGTTGGTATAAGTTTGCACCATATACTCCTGTAAGTCCTGACCTGTATGCTTAACATCAGTTGTGTGTAAACCATTTGGAAGGATGCTTTAAACATGTAATTAACATGGATTTATTAAAGACAAATCTTGCATTATTACCAACTTGCACAGTTTTTATGAAGTGGTGATTGCAACTCTAGATCTTGGGAAAGCAATAGTATAGTACACTTTGACCTGGAAAAGGCTTTTGACATGGTTCTCCACATTAGCCTGGTGCAGAGACTGAGGATGCAGAGACTAGGTGAAAATGTATGTACATGGATAGAAAACTGGCGCCCAAAGGCAAAGGGCAGTACTAAATGGTTCATACTCAATATGGGAAAATGATAGCAGTGGGGTCCCACAAGAGTCAGTACTGGGTCCAATTCTATTCAGCTTTTTATTTGATGACCTAGTGTGGATGGAATACAAAGTAATGTTGCCATCTTTGAAGATGATACATGTTGTAGAATTATCAACCCTCCACAGAATAGTGACAGAAAGAAAAATCTCAACAGCATGGCTACAATGCCTAAGTAGGGATATGGTATATGAAATTTAATGTTGATAAATGTAGGATGTTTATGTGCAATCTTACCAAATCTATGTAGTAGAATGGTAAACGGAGTGAATATACTTTGAATGCATCCTTTAGGTAATCCTTTATATTAGAAAATTTTTTTTAAAGTACCCTTGAACCAGGGTAAAATATTTTCTTTAAAAGCCCATGGTGATCTAGATTACCTTGGCAGAAGTGGCCTGGTTCTTCCCAGTAAGGGTGGCTCAGACATGGAATAACTTACCACAGAAAATATTTATGGAAAATGTTGTATTTGCATTTACAGAGAAACTTTACGGAATATCCGTAGTTCATTTAATAAAATTACTGTTTTTTTTACAATAATAATTTATATTTATTTGGTCAATGTTTGCTCACTGTCAAATCTTTCCTCACTCTGCTTTACATTTACATTCTTAATTTATCAGTTCATGTCAGATGGAGATGTCTTTACTGCTGGCAAGGTGCATCATTGTGGAATGCTTGTGTAAAGTGAGCAGAAACACCAGATCTCAGACAATGCATTGGAAAGAGAAGCCTTCATGACATCATAGCCTAGGCTAAACATTACTGGGAGGGTAGAGTATCATACCAATAAACAGCAATATACACATATAGAAAATGTTTTTGGTGCTGAAACCAGGATAGTTCAAGAAAAATTGGGTATCTTGAATAATGTGTTGTATTCTTCTGTATGTCATTGTGAGGCTTCTTTAAAAAGCATTTGGATGCTTAAAATTAAAGGGCATCCCCAGCTATCATTGCCAGGTGTGGGAAGGAGGTACCCTTATCAGAGAGTTCCTGACTCCCAAAGGATGTTTTTTGGATGGCTGTAGAAGAAAAAAAAGGCAGCTTTTTCAAGATATTTTTGTTTGATTTTATAGATATTGCGAAAAGCAACTTACAGAAAAAGTGACCTTTATAAATATGCTCCCATTACATATTATCTCGGCGCCAGGCAGTTCGGCACAGGGCGAGCCAAATGACGGCTCTCCCTGCTGCCGCTAATCTTCCAGGCGGCATTAAATACCATTCCCTCTCCATGTTGTCGCAACTGGGAGGGAGATGTAATTTAGGGTCTGGCAATCCCCGGAGCCACTAATTACCATCACGAAGGGCGTGCAGCATAACATTGCTGCTATGACGGCACCCAGCTACAGCGCTCAGCGCCATGCGCCGGAATTTACTGATTCGCCCATTACATGTTGCCTGTACAATAAAAAAAAGCTGATATAAGTTAGGGGAGGACTGACTTTGTTTAAAGAGACACTGAAGCGAAAAAAAAATATATGATATAGTGAATTGGTTGTGTACTATGAATAATTACTAGAAGATTAGCAGCAAAGAAAATATTCTCATACTTTTTTTTTCAGGTATATAGTGTTTTTTCTAACATTGCATTATTCTATAATATGTGCAGATTACACAACACTCAGCATTCAAAATGAGTCTTTCAGAGCAGTCTGTGAAGTAATGACCTCTCCTCTAGCAGAGAAAAAGTAAACAGTTCACTTACAGTTGAGATAATAAAAGTCAGATAACAGCCCTCTCCACGACTAACTTAGTCGGAGAGCTTAATGGCTTGTTTGCATAGAGATAACAACTTGTTTTCTCAACTCTTATTGTACTGGAAACAATTAGACTGATGTATCTGATCTTAATGTTTTATTTCTTAGCTGTACTACACATACAAATCATAATATCATAATTTTTTTTTCGCTTCAGTGTCTCTTTAATGCACCATAGAGTTTTTCATAAAATGCTTAAGACATTAATATTCTGTGTAAGCCTTCTAATACAAACCATAATATGAAGAATAAACTGCATAAAATCCACTGTGCTGTACACTGTAGTCAGTTTTGAAGTTGATTCCCATGATGTTAGAGGTTGAATAAAAAACATAATTCCCAGGGAAGCATATTGCTGCTAATTGAGAGGAGTAACCAGGAATTCCATCATATATAGTGACCACATCAAACTGGCATGAGGGATTAATCTCTAAACTGTACATAAAAAAGTAAATACAATTATTAATAGTAGCAATGACTGCATAATTAAAATAGCAGATAGAGATGGCTCGAACCTCAGATTTTGGGTTTGCGAAACGCGAATGCTAACTTCCGCAAACGTTTGCGAACTGGCGAACTCGGCGAACCGCAATAGACTCCAATGGGCAGGCGAACTTGAAAAACTACAAACACTGTTTCTGGCCATAAAAGTAATGGAAAAGATGTTTCAAAAGGTCTAACACCTGGAGGTGGCCAGTGCCTACAAGAGGAAAAACATTTTTTTCAAAAAGACCTTATACTTTTTGAGAAAGTCAATTTTAAAGATTTCGTACTGAGTGTGGGAAATGTTCCAACCGCCGCCGACTTTAACGGTTAATAGCAAAGGCCTCTTAAAAGCCAGAAACACCAAATGTACATGGGAATGTTAAGAAGAAAAGTGGGAACACTAGGAACATTTTTTTTTTCAAAAAGACCTTATACTTTTTGAGAAAATCGATTTTAAAGGTTCAAAGGAAAAAACATATACATTTAAGGAGGAACTGTCACGAAAATCTTAAAATGTAAAAAACATACAAATAAGTACATTTCTTCCAGAGTAAAATGAGCCATAAATTACTTTTCTTCTATGTTGCTGTCACTTACAGTAGGTAGTAGAAATCTGACATTACCGACAGATTTTGGGCTAGTCCATCTCTCCATAGGGGATTCTCAGCATGGTCTTGATTCTTTATAAAGATACTCCCTGAAAAATCTTTATACAAAGATGCTGGCCAGCCTCCCTGCTCGCTGCACACTATTTTGGCAGTTGGATGGAGCAGCTGCCATTTACTAAGTGCTTTTAAAAATAGAGAAATCCCTGAGAACCCCCCCTATGGGAAGATGGGCTAGTCCAAAATCTGTTGGTAATGTCAGATTTCTACTACGTACTGTAAGTGACAGAAACATAGGAGAAAAGTAATTTATGAATAATTTTACTCAGGAATAAATGTACTTCTTATGTGTATGAGTTTTAAATGTTAAAATTTTTGCGACTGTTCCTCTTTAAATGCTGGTCAATGACAGATCATGGGAAACAATTGCTGCTGACTTTAGCAGTTAATAGCAAAGGCCCTTTACATCCTAGCAACACCAAATTTGCAGGATATGTTAAAAAGATAGAGGTAAACAATATTTAAAAAAAAATAAAAAATGTTCTTTTTTTTATTTAATTTTTTTTAATGTTCAGATAGTGGGAAATCCCCCCCCCTCCCAAATGGCGTGGGGTCCTCTCTCCCGAGCCTCTATAACCCCTTGTCTCCCATGCAGGCTGGAATAGCTAGAATGCGGAGCCCTGGCCGACTGGGGCTTCACACCCTGAGCTATACCAGCCGGCATGGTCCAAGGGCAAAGCCTTCCCCTCTCCCCCCGAGCCCTTGTCCAATCTATGGACAAGGGGCTCTTCCTCACCCCCCAGGGAGTAGTCGCCCCACCTCCTCCTGGGGCACCGGAGGTGAGGAAGAGCCCCTTGTCCATAGATTGGACAAGGGCTCCGGGGAAAAGGGGAAGGCTTGGCCGCCCCTCTCCCCCGGAGCCCCCCCATACCATGGACCATGCGGGCTGGTATAGCTCAGGGTGCAAAGCCCCAGTTGGCGGTGGCTCCGCATTCTGGCTATCCCAGCCTGCATGGACATGTTACACAACATGTTACAGAGGCTCGGGAGGGGGGACCGCACGCCATATTTTGGGGAAAATTTCCCACTATCTGAACTTAAAAAAAAAAATATTTTTTTTAAATATTGCTTCCCACTATCTTTTTAACATATCCTGCAAATTTGGTGTTGCTGGGATGTAAGGGGCCTTTGCTATTAACTGCTAAAGTCGGCGGGAATTGTTTCTTAGAATGTCATTCAAAGTTGCAAGTGGTAGGAGCACCAATGAACCAGGGGGTGTGCCTTGATCCCTGCCCCAGTGCCTCTTGGGGCCCTCTGTAGTCAAAATGCACTCGGATCGGCACCACCAAACTAGTATAAAGCTCTTTTATTCCATAAAAGCAGTGACAGATGCTGTTTCGGGCTATGCAGCCCTTTCTCAAACTGCTAAAGATTTTAGCAGTTTGAGAAAGGGCTGCATAGCCCGAAACAGCGTCTGTCATTTCTTAGAATGTCATTGACCGGCATTGAAATGTATACGTTTTTTTTCTTTGAACTTTTAAAATTGATTTTCTCAAATAGTATAAAGTTCCTATTGTTCCCACTTGTATTCTTAACATTCCCATGCAAATTTGGTGTTTGTGGCATTTAAGGGGGCTTTGCTATTAACCGTTAAAGTCGGCGGCGGTTGGAACATTTCCCACAATTAGTACGAGATTGTTAAAATTGATTTTCTCAAAAAGCATAAGGTCTTTATTTTCCTCTTATAGTCACTGTCCCCCTCCACGTACCCTGAAAATTTGGTGTTTCTACTATGTAAGGGGGCTTTGCTATTAACCATTAAAGTTGGCGCCATTAAAGTCTATGGGAAAACTGCGAACGCAAACTTTTTTGAAAAAAAATTGCGTTTCGCGGCAAACGCGAACCACTGAGATTCGCGCCAACAAGTTCTCCGGTGAACCGTTCGGGCCACCTCTAATAGCAGACACATTTTGTTACCAAGTTATAGAAATGTTTCATTAAAACCTAGTAAGTTACTTTCAGTCAAAAGCAAGCAGACTACCATAAATATACTTTGCCTAATAAACCCGTATGTGTAATTTGTATTTGTCTTAGCCCACTGATGACCGGTGTTGCCCGGGTATGTATTTGGCTGGTGTTGGCTGCGCCCATGGTTGCTAACCCTAACACACAAATACACAATTACTCAATTACCAAGTTTGTGAGCTTTGCTGTCTTTGGCATCAATAATTTGCATTGAAATGAAACAAATCTGATTGGCTGTTTGTGGCTCCACCCCTTTTTCTGAATTTGAACCCGGGTCACCCAATGACCAACTGTACCAGGTTTGAGGCTTGTGCCATTAACAGTGCAAGAATGGCAGCAATTAAATATTCCCCTTCCAAATCAATGGGTGAATTTTGATTGGCTTTTGTAGGCTCCACCCACTTTTCTGAATATTAATCCCAGTCACCCAGTGACCAGCTGTGCAAAGTTTGAGAACCTTACCAGTAAGAATGGCTGCAGTTTACA
Organism: Hyperolius riggenbachi; assembly: GCF_040937935.1. Lineage (NCBI taxonomy): Eukaryota > Metazoa > Chordata > Amphibia > Anura > Hyperoliidae > Hyperolius > Hyperolius riggenbachi. Next base: position 327,056,298 of record NC_090649.1, on the reverse strand, counting down.
TTTCCCCAGTGAAATTTGTATTTGTCTCTGCCCACTTTTTGGTTATGGGGATAAAAAGTATCCTATATGTTATTCTAGGTAATGTACTATGTGTGTGCCAAATTTCATTCAAATCCGTTCAGCCATTGTCGCGTGATTGAGTAGCAAACGTGCAAACTGTTGCATTTATAATATTCGTGATATATATATATATATATATATATATATATATATATATATAGCATTAACATGAAGCGCCCCAACCCCAATTCCTCTAACCACTATAGGTAAGGAGTGTGATGCTACTACAACAAGGGATTAAAGATATGAAGATTAAAAATATATGAAAATGCTTAAAGGATACCTGAAGTATGGAGGCTGCCTATATTCCTATAAACAATACCAGTTGCCTGGCAGGCCTGCTGAACTCTTTGGCTGCAGTAGTGTCTGAATCACCCAAATTAAACATGTATGTGCTAATCTAGTCAGACTTCAGTCAGAAACATCTCTTCTGCATGCTTGTTCAGGGTCTCTGGGTAAAAGCATTGGAGGCACAGGATCAGCTGGGAAGCCAGGCAACTTGCATTGTTCAAAAGGAAATAAATATGTCAGCCTCCACATTCCTCTCAGCTCAGGTGTGCTTGAAATAAAGGAGGTGACTATGTGGAGAAATAATCAGAAGATCTAGTGGGCCCTATGTAATTCCTGAACTTGCCAGTATTAAGCACGAGCGAGTTGTAAAATTAGTCGATGAAACCTCGCCTAATTCAATCCTAACTATCACCCAGCTAGACCATAAAAAGCTTGCTTGGGTGATTTAATCACCCAGCAAGGTATTTTCCCCTATTCAATTGCCCTTAAAGTACCCCTGACCTGGTGTTAAATTCTTTTAAAAGTGTTCTATTCTACTTTGTCACAGCACACAGCAAATCATCCCCCTCCAACGCCCCCTGTGGCCGCGTTCTAGCAACAATTATGAGCGGGAAGGAAGTGACAGTTCTTCCTCCCCACTGTGCCCCCTCCACCTGCCACTTTAGATCTGTGTATGTTTTACTGCACACAGCGCGCAGGGGAGCTGCGCTGTGTGCGAGCTGCGCTGTGTGCGAGCTTGTGATAATTGTGGTCGGACGGATATCCAACCTCAATTATCACAAACTCGCTCACAGCACAGCCCCCATGTGCACTGTGTGCAGTAAAACATATACAGATCTAAAGCGGCAGGTGAAGGGGGCAGAAGGAGGATGCACAGTGGGGAGGAAGAACTGTCACTTCCTCCCGGCTCATAATCGACGTTCTGCCTCAGACGATGACTGAGCAGAACAGGGTCCACAGTGGGTACTGGAGGGGTTGAGGATGGTGCTGTGACTTAGTCACAGCACCAATAGTAAAATACTATTAAAAGTTTAAAGGGAGGGGGAACCGGGTCAGGGGTACTTTAAAGGAAATACCTGTAGGTGCCATGTACAGCTCATGCCCGGCCCGACGACGCGCACTCCCTTTACTGCGCTGGAGGAATTATCATTGCTAATGGGCATAGCATTGAACATTCCTCTGTGAGGGGTCTGCTAATTAGTGCAGAAGCAGGCTGTAATGGGAGCGCGTCCAGGAGCAGCCCGATCGATACAGCACTGCCTCTTGTAGAAATCGTATATCTACGTCCTCGTGGCTTTGATGAATTCACAGTCACAGAGAATGTGTGTGTATATATATATATATATATATATATATATATATATACATATATATATATATATACATATATATATATATGTATATATATATATATATATATATATATATATATATATATATATATATATGTGTGTGTGTATGTATATATATATATATACAGTATATTGTAGCTGTGGAATAAGTGGTTAAAGGAGGACATGCCAATTTTTTTAAAAAATAATAATAATGTATCCTTCCCTTTCCAAAGCATGAATGAATCCCTTCTCACCCATGCAGGCTGGTATAGTCAACCTGCATGGGGCTCCGCCATATGAAGTAACAGTGCCAGTAGAGACTGGCATGTAGCAGCGGACACTGGGTAAGTTCCACGAAGCCTGGTGGCTTTAGCAGTAGCTGTCGCTGGTGCGCACATCTGTGAGGGGGAGCGAGGCAGCATTGGTGCCATGGTGCTGAAGGACAGCACCACAGCACAAATTCTCACTCCCCAGCAGCACCTTGCATATAGGAGCATTGCTCAGGTGAATAGCTACTATTAGTTATGTTCTTTATGCTCGGACATCACGTAGGTGAAGCAGGCAACTGAATTTGCCAGTAAATCGATGTCAGGGGATAAGAAGCTCACATTCTGTAAGCGTCTTATCACTTTCAATTACAGTACATATGGCCCTGTGTGTGTGTAAAATAAATACATTGTTTCTTTAATTGATTCATTGAAAAAGGCTTTTGCTTTCCGGATGATATATGTACCGAACTGTGTGGTCTTTTCTTTATAAATGATTGCTACTGTGCAATGCTAACATATTTGTAATTACTGTATTTTCATTCACTTTTTCCCATTTGCGTTACTTGCTTTTTTTTTATCACCATAACTCTAGCATGTGGTCCATACTGAAATACAATAAAAGAAAATTACCAGAAAAAAAATTATATACAAAAAAAAACTTACTCAAAATGAAGGAATGAGAGTTGTATATAGTATCCCTCAGGTACAACAATTTGCCAGGTGCAGTTAGCATTAGCAGGGTAGTCGTTTGGATAGAATGGACTTGATATGTTACCATACATTTGTGTCAGCAGTCCACCACAGTTTGTGTAATTTGGAGCTGGGATCAATAGAGAAGAATGATTTACCATAATGTAGATCACTGTTATATTGTTATTGTCTTATTTTTAATCTATTGTCTATTTTACCTCTGTGTGAAATTAAACTTTGTGAAATCATCTGATCAGCGATCTAATTAGACATGGTCATTGATTTTATGCAGGATTATGTATGCAAATTTATGCAGCTTGAAAATTGACCAATCGAATTTTACCTCGGCAGGATTTGATTGGTTCATGTTCAAGCTGCATACATTTGCATAAAAATTTTTCATATTGCTGCATCAACTTGAAATTATTTGCATCTCATTGACCATCCCTAGATCAAATGACACAGGCACAGTATTTAAGAAGTCTGGGAAGCCTCAGTTTCTTCTGAAGTTTAACAGTTTAAAAAAAAAATACATTATCTTGGAAATGAGAGATAACATTTAAAAAACATTCAGTTACTAAATGCATTGAACAGTGATGAAATATTTTAGATACATTTTGTGTTAATGAGGTATTACGCTTTAAAGAGGAACTCCAGTGAAAATAATGTAGTAAAAGAAGTGCTTCATTTTTTACCATAATTATGTATAAATGATTTAGTCAGTGTTTGCTCATTGTAAAATCTTTCCTCTCCCTGATTTGCATTCTGACATTTATTACATGGTGACATTTTTACTGTGGGCAGGTTATGTAGCTGCTCCTAGCTGTTTTGGCTGTTAGAGACAGCTGTAAGCAGCTATTCCCTGTCTGTGAACATTGTTACATTGTGGCAGTTTGCCCAGAGTACAGGGGTACTCAGAGTTTCTTCTGGGAGGGGTTTCAGCACAAAATCAGTCACACAGCGCCCCCTGATGGTCTGTTTGTGAAAATCATTATATTTCTCATGTAAAAGGGGGTATCAGCTACTGATTGGGATAAAGTTAAATTCTAGGTTGGAGTTTCTCTTTAAGTTTCTTTAGAAAATATTTACAAAAGGAATTTCACATTGTGTATTATGAGTCACTTGAATAGCATAAGCACGGTATGCACCCAACATATATGTTGTTCCTTTTGCATGCAATTTTTACACGTTACAGGAATGCATCCACCTCACACTTACGCTACCTGCATGGATCATGATATGACAATATGACATCAGTCTCATATTGAAAACTGCATCCACAAGTCTCATAGTTACGCATATAAGATACCTTTATATGCATATATCTCCGCTACATCCGCCACTCTCCCACCTTTGAAATCTTTAAACGCTCCCTCAAAACCCACCTTTTCCGACAAGCATATTCTCTAGCTTAGGCCATGCACCCACTAAATAACCTAATTACGCACTGCCTGTACATATACTGTATACTTCCCCACCTCTTGTTTCGACCCCATTCCTTTAGATTGTAAGCTCGCAAGGGCAGGACTCTCACCCTTTTGTGTCATGGAATGTTATTAATGTAATTGCTTGCACACTGTTAGACATTTATACATTTTAGTCATCATGTTAAATCAAATTGTAATCAGCAGTGCTGTAACTTCTATAAGTGTTCATATTTGATGTATATCATTGTCTGTATCATTATGTATCCCTTGTTTGTTTTCTTACATTGTACAGCACCGCGGAATATGTTGGCGCTTTATAAATAAATAATAATAATAATATATGCTGTAGAGATGGCTTGAACCTCCGATTTTATGTTCGCGAACCTCGAACCGCAATAGACTTCAATGGGCAGGCGAACTTTCAAAACTACAAACACTAATTCTGGCCACAAAAGCGATGGAAAAGTTTCAAGGGGTCTAACACCTGGAGGGGGCACGGCGGAGTGGGATACACAACAAAAGTCCCGGGGAAAATTACGGATTTGACGCACAGCAGGGTTATAATCCCTAAAGGGCAGAAATCACATTGCATTCCTAAATTGGAGGCCTAAAGTGCTTGAAAACATCTTGCGTGTGTATAAATCAATCAGGTAGTGTAATTAGTGTACAGTTTCACACTGACAGACCGAACTCACTGTGTAACGCACCGCAAACTGTTGTTTTGTAGTTATGGCCGTGCTGGACTGGTGCACACGATGGCGAGATTGTTCTTCCTCATGTCAGGTAATGTCTGACTGCCTTATCAACTTTCGATGGTTCTTTCTCTACCATTGTTAAAGCTTACATCTATTTTTTTAATTACTTTTTCTGCTGTCTGTTCAGTTCCTTCAACGAGGATCTGTTATGAAGGGCAAGTCTGCCATTCATTCGACTGTGTGATAAACTTTTCATATTACTTTCTCAGTACCATGGTGATCACGGGTAATGGCCGGGGAATCAGGGTTCGATTTTTGTCCGGAGTGGGAGCCTGAGAAATGGCTACCACTACACATCCAATGTGCTGTATAAGTAATGTACCTGGCCTGACCGTGCTTTGCAGACCAGCCATCTGTTGTCAGATGGACACTTGACCCAACGCTGTGTGCCAGAGATGACACCACTTGCCTTTCAACATCACGATACAGTTTGGGTATTGCCTTTTTTGAAAAATAATTGTGGTCTGGCTGACTGCTGGTATAATACAATGACCAGTCACACAGGTGCAGTGAAAGGTATGCACTGACTGCTGGTATAATACAATGTTCAGTCACAGATGCTGTGAAAGGTATGCACTGACTGGTATATAAAACAGTTTGCAGCTACACAGGTGCAGTGAAAGGCATGCAGTGACTGCTGGTATAACAATGTGCAATCACACAGGTGCAGTGAAAGGTATGCAGTGACTGCTGGTATAACAATGTGCAGTCACACAGGTGCAGTGAAAATGGAAGCACTGACTGCTGGTATATAAAACAGCGTGCGGTCACACAGGTGCAGTGAAAGGTATGCAGTAACTGGTATTATAATACAATGTGCAGCAGTCACACTAGGCACTGAATGTGCTCGGCCTGGCACAGTATTAGCAATTAACAAGGGCCAGCTGCGACAGACAGGGCTGTATATGCAGTGTTAGTGGGCCACACAGAGTGAGAACATGGCTGATGCTGCTGGCCTATATAAGGGGGAGGGGGGCTCCAGGAGGGAGTGATGCCTAATTGACTGCCATGTGTCTGCTGACTGAGATGTAGAGGGTCAAAGTTTAGCCCAATGATGTAGTATAGGGGGCGAGTTGAACTCGTATAAAGTTCGCGATTCGACATGAACACGAACCCACGTTGTTCATGCAAACAACTTCGCATGCAAACCGGTCGGGCCATCTCTAATATGCTGTACTGTGCTGTTTTCCAGTCACAGGAAGGGAAATAACCAGGAAGGGAAAGTCCCAGCAACTGTGCCTGCTGCAGGAAGGTTGCTATAATTCAGTTATTCTCCTTGGCTTGAAAACAGCACAGTAATGTACAGTATATGAGAGTGGCTGGCTGCCCAGTAGATGATTTTGTATGGTAACTTACAATGCATGTTTACAGTTGCCCCTCCTACATCTGTGGGACTTGTTGATATGTTTGGATTTTTAATATAAGCAGTAACAGGGCTTATGTGTTTTTACATTACAAATAAATGTTACGTTTTAATTTAGTAAAGGGTACATTTTGACCGCAGTCTCTGTACAAGATTTCAGCACTCACCTGGAATATATTAATGGAAGTTTTTAAAAGATAAAAAATCACACCACTGCTTAACCTCAGACCTCTCAGTAACCCTAACTATAATCTCATATCATGGTCCTTATTCAATTCACTTTTCCTCCAAAGTTTTTTATTAGAAGATCATTTTTCATCTTTTGTTTCAAATAACTATTTTAGCACGTTGCAATTGAAAAAGTACCAAAAAGTAGTAGAAAAGTATTGTCAAAAGTATTTTCTTAACTTCTGGTGGTTTAAAATGCATTTTATTGATAAGGTGTGAATATATCACTTAGGAGAAAAAGTGAATTGAATAGTGACCCATGATGGTAAACAGGGTAAAAGCCTTGACACTTCTAATAGCAGAACATTTTCACTCAATGCAGTCCATATTTACTGGATGACAGTATGGTATCCCTTCTGGAGATGCTTGGAGATCAATAGAGATGTCCCGAACGGTTCGCCGGCGAACGGTTCCTGGCGAACTCGCCTGCCAAAGGCGAACTTTCCCAGAAGTTCACTTCGCCCCATAATGCTCTATTGAGCAACACTTTGACCCTCTACATCACAGCCAGCAGACACATTGTTGCCAATCAGACTGCACTCACTCTTGGAGCCCCCCCCCCCCCCTTATACAAGGCAAGGTCCTTGTGCCATTTGACTCACTTGTCTGCCTACACTAATTAGTTAAGGGACAGCTGCTACACACACTCTGCTAGGGAGAGTTTAATTAGCATCTTGTAGGCTTATCCCTCCACCCTCCTACCCTAGGGAGGAGGGTCTCATCTGCCAGGGAATTACAGTATTTCAAAATCCAGCTTACATACCGTGGCTGGGAATTGAATCCAGGTCTCAGTGTATGGTAGGTAACTAACATATCCATTATACCACCAACACTACTAGCTGAAGCTAGCCTAGCATGTACCATTTATGCTCAATCCAAAAGAAAAATTAGACAAGACAAATAACATTTATATCACGCTTTTCTCCTGGCAGACTCAAAGCGCCAGAGCTGCAGCCACTAGGGCACACTCTATAGGCAGTAGCAGTGTTAGGAAGACTTGCCTAAGGTCTCCTACTGAATAGGTGCTGGCTTACTGAACAGACAGAGCCGAGATTTGAACCCTGGCCTCCTGTGTCAGAGGCAGAGCCCTTAACCATTACACCTTCCAGCCACTGCTTAAGGCTTTGTAGCCAGTCATGGCCTTGCCTTTTGTGTTCAACAGTTGTCCAAAGAGAACCCCAGATAGCCAGGTAGATTCATCTCTCTCTCTCTCTCTCTCTCTCTCTCTCTCTAGTAGGGATGGTCACCGCTTTCCATGGAATTGTATTTTTGAGCATAAATGGATTGAGCATAAATGGTACATGCTAGGCTGGCTTCAGCATGTAGTGTTGGTGGTACAGTGGCACAGTGTTCAACAGTTGTCCAAAGAGAACCCCAGATAGCCAGGTAGATTCATATCTCTCTCTCTCTCTCTCTCTCTCTCTCTCTCTCTCTCTCTCTCTCTAGTAGGGATGGTCACCGCTTTCCGCGGAATTGTTCATGAATGGATTGAGCATAAATGGTACATGCTAGGCTGGCTTCAGCATGTAGTGTTGGTGGTACAGTGGCACTGTACCACCAACACTACATGCTGAAGCCAGCCTAGCATGTACCATTTATGCTCAATCCATTTATGCTCAAAAATACAATTCCGCGGAAAGCGGTGACCATCCCTACTATAGAGAGAGAGAGAGAGAGAGAGAGAGAGAGAGAGAGAGAGAGAGAGAGAGAGAGAGATGAATCTACCTGGCTATCTGGGGTTCTCTTTGGAAAACTATTGAACACTGTGCCACTGTACCACCAACACTACATGCTGAAGCCAGCCTAGCATGTACCATTTATGCTCAATCCATTTATGCTCAAAAATACAATTCCGTGGAAAGCGGTGACCATCCCTACTAGAGAGAGAGAGAGAGAGAGAGAGAGAGAGAGAGATGAATCTACCTGGCTATCTGGGGTTCTCTTTGGAAAACTATTGAACACAAAAGGCAAGGCCATGCCTGGCTACAAATCCTTAAGCAGTGGCTGGATGGTGTAATGGTTAAGGGCTCTGCCTCTGACACAGGAGACCAGGGTTCAAATTTCAGCTCTGTCTGTTCAGTAAGCCAGCACCTATTCAGTAGGAGACCTTAGGCAAGTCTTCCTAACACTGCTACTGCCTATAGAGCATGCCCTAGTGGCTGCAGCTCTGGCGCTTTGAGTCAGCCAGGAGAAAAGCGCGATATAAATGTTATTTGTCTTGTCTAATTTTTCTCTTGACAACTGTTGAACACAAAAGGCAAGGCCATGACTGGCTACAAATCCTTAAGCAGTGGCTGAATGGTGTAATGGTTAAGGGCTCTGCCTCTGACACAGGAGACCAGAGTTCAAATCTTGGCTCTGTCTGTTCAGTAAGCCAGCACCTATTCAGTAGGAGACCTTAGGCAAGTCTTCCTAATACTGCTACTGCCTATAGAGCGTGCCCTAGTGGCTGCAGCTCTGGTGCTTTGAGTCCGCCAGGAGAAAAGTGTGATATAAATGTTATTTGTCTTGTCTAATTTTTCTCTTGGATTTAGCATAAATGGTACATGCTAGGCTAGCTTCAGCTAGTAGTGTTGGTGGTATAATGGATATGTTAGTTACCTACCATACACTGAAACCTGGGTTTAATTCCTAGCCACGGTATGTAAGCTGGCTTTTGAAATACTATAATTCCCTGGCAGATGAGACCCTCCTCCCTAGGGTATGAGGGTGGAGGGAATAGGTAGAAGGTGGAGGGTGCTCCAGGTATTAGATCTCTGTTTTATATCAATTTTCCAGCCAGTAGAATTTTTTCTAAATTTTTAAGTTCTCCTCCCCACTGAAGTCTATTGAGGTTCGCAAACTTTTTCGCGAACCGAACTTTTCGCGGAGGTCCGCGAACAGGGTTCGCGAACCGAAAATCGGAGGTTCGCGACATCACTAGAGATCAATAGCAACTCCTTAGAAATTCAGATCCCCCCTTGCACTATCATTACATTTATCTGATATATGAATGCTTACACTGCTGCAGACGTCTATTGGTGTTCCTGTGTTTTTGCATTTATACGCCACAGATGTCTAAAGTCATTTTATTACAAAACTACTTCCTCCTGCAGCGGACGTCTATAGGCGTTTTTGTTTTCTCATATTCCTTTGCCACGGACATCTAAAAGTCATTTAGTACAAAGTTTTGGCTTAGTGCCATTTTTCTACTTTACTTGAAATATGCAAATTATTCTAAAATGATACAGAATTATGGGTGCTAGTCAACTTTAAGGGACCCAGCAGGAAACCTCATAAAAGCTGTCCAATCACAGCACTCTACAGTAGGAAGCATTGTGATTGTGAGTAGTGAGGGCGTAGTTTACTATAACCTATTGGAAACCTAGCAGTTTGAGAGGGTGCTGTCCACCCAATCACATTAACAAAATTTCCTATGAGGTTTCCTCTTGGGCCCCCTAAAGTAGACTAGTGCCAAATTATGCACGTTACTGCACGCTACTGCAAATCTATGCAGCTTGTAAATGGACCAATCAAATGCTATTACTGCAAGATGAGATTAGTCCATTTTACAATAGATTTAAATAATAACTAGCATAATTCTGTGTCATAATAAGTAGCATAATTCTCAACCATCTGAAGTTTATTTGCACCTCAATGACATCCTTACTTTGTAATGTGGACTTTGTTTGTAGATTTGCGCAAATCATTTATTAAACAAACAACAACACAAACATAACTGGCACTGGCATGTAACTTGTTCAAAATTAGCTGGCAGTCTAAGGGTTAAAGTGGGTTGACAAAATATTGCATTACGGATTCTGAGGGACATATGCTATTCATATGCAATTCATAGGGACATATGCATATGAGTTTTCTCCTAGGTAATATTTTTAAACTTGTCCATAAAATGCCTTTTAAGCCACCAGGAAGCAAAAAAAAAAAAATGCTCAAAATAATTTTGATACTACTTTTTTCACCTTCTTTTTAATACTTTTTTCCATTGCAAAATACTGAAAAGTTATTCTAAATTGAAGATGAAAAATTAACTTCTAGGAAAAAACTAGGAAGAAAAAGTTAATTGCATATGGCCCTGGGTGTCTTGTGATGTTACAAAGCACTTTGCATTGCAGTGAGCAGCAAAGCTCTCAGACACACGATGGACATTGGACCTCGACGATGTGCCTGAGCAAGTTATACTTGGCTAACAAAATGCCATAATATCAAAAGCATCTGAGGTACTGAAGGGTACCGCAGCACATTTATCAAAACCACTGCCAGCAAAATTGTTGTACAATAGGTGCAAATGTGGAGCAGGAACTGAATGGCTGCCTGGGAAATTTGACACTCGTAATCCTGACAGTTTGTTCTGAATAGTGTGAAGCAGCTGCCTGTTAGAACATAAATAAACAAGATAAGCAGAAAGAGGGACGATTCACTAAACTGGATGAATAAAAGTCAGTTTTTTATTAGAAAATCATCAATACTGGATAGCAGGCATATTTGCTAATTTGCCTGCTTTCCAGTATTGATGATTTTCTAATAAAAATCAGACTTTTATTCATCACGTTGAGCGGATCCTCCCTCTTTCTACATTTGTTTGGCCTAGCTGTGCTTGGTCCAGCTCCTGACGGATATGGTGGAGTGGTGAGCAGTGTTTTTTCCTATATGCATTATAAGATAATCAGTCTGAAATAATATGTGCCATTAATCCTAAAAATATGTACAGATTTATTTTTCTCTCAACAAGGGTGCTATATCACTTTAAGGGGGAAGCAAGCATTTATTGAAACTTCTGATGTCTTCCTTATATTTCTATTATCGCTTTGCTAATTGATGTTTTGTGTATTCTCACTTTACAGTGAAGCCCATGGCCCATTTTTATTCTCTTTCATTCCATTTAATCTGTTTCCATCCCTCTAGATGTGTACAGTAATTGCAGAAAAAGCAGCTAGTGTTCAATGAAGACAAAATGGAGCTGCATTATTTACAAGAAAGATAAAAGTATATGGCAGAGATGAAACACTTACCTGGTGAGGAATGTGCTAAAGCAAAAAAGAATGAAAGAAAGAAAATCATTTCACTTGTATCAAGTGTATAGTCTGCATTACAAAACATGTTTTAACTTAAAACAAAAAGACATTGCCATTTAATACTAACGCACTTACCAATGCAATCAAAAATGTGTCAAACATAATAAACCTGATAATAGGTTAAATTCATCCATGCCTTAGGCTACTTTCCCACTGGGGCCTTGTGCTCCCTGGAAAAACAGGATCTCAACGCAAAAGGAAGGTAAAAGTTGCATCACAAATTGTACATGCTGTGCAACTCATACATTGAGGAATACAGTACATAGATAGTATGCTTCACTGCAACCGTAAGGCCTCTTTCACAGCGGGACGTTGCGTTTGATGCAACGTTAAAGTCGCACAACGTGCCCCTGACGCAGCACATGTAGGTTATGAAATTGGACGTTATTTTGCACTGCGTTATGTGTCTCGTGGTGCGCCGTTTTTGTCGCATACTGATGGATTGAAAACGATGCATGCGTTACATTTTGTAAAAAAAAAAAAAAACTTTACTGAGCATGTGCAACACACATAACACAGCAAATTTATTGCTAAACGCACAGCATGCAGCACTTTCTAAATATTGCTACACGTTACACACAATGCAACGTGCACTGTAAATGTCGCACAGACTTTGTATTGCTGTGCGTTAGTCTGCGTTATACATTTTTATAACGTGCGACTTTAACGTCCCACTGTGAAAGAGGACTTAGTGCACACTTTTATGCGGTACCACACTACATGCATTGTGTTATGCCAATGGATAAGTCGCACTGTCGATGTGAACGTACCATTACATTGCCATTAAATTGTCTGACACAATGCACTGTAACACACCATTGTGAAAGTAGCTTCAGAGTCAGAATAGTTTGTGGCAGTCTTGCAGTTTTCTTGCAATCACAAGAGTTAAGAAGAACCATAGGAATTATTGCATTCATGCAATACAGTCTCTGATTCATGGAACAGATTATAATGCTTCCACGTACAAACACTAGCTACATGAAAATCTCATTTAGTCACTAAATTATGGTTATGTTTACAGGGTCAAAGGTTTGCTTGCTCTCTATTTCACCTTTTATCAGCCCTGCCCGTATTATCTCATCTGACATAATTCAGGGCAGGGCATACTCAGCTGGCTAATCTCAGGCTGCCTAATGCAGCTCATACAGAGTGGGCACAAGGAGCAGTTTCATATTTGCTTGTCCAGACGCTGGATCAGCTCTCCTCTTCTTCTTCTCTCCCTCCACCTGCAGCATTTCAATGCCTGTTCTCGGTCCTGATCACATGATATGACGTTTGTCAGTATTGCAGCACCGCCCAGTGGTGGAAAAGGGGTGATGGAAGAGACTCTTCCACCACTGGGTGGTGCTGCAATGCTGACACAATCCTCTGTGTCCCAATCACATGTCATATCATGTGATCAGGATCCAGAAGGAGATATTGGCATTACAGTGGTCACTCGGTGGAGGAAGATGAGAGCTGGTGGAGGAAGATGAGAACTGATCCAGTGTCTGGAAAAGGTAAATATGAAACTGCTCCCCAACGCTCTGCATAGTCTGCCAGGCTGGGAGGGAAGGATGGCAGAAAAAAATGTGGCCCTTCAGAACACATTTGGTTTTCCACATATGGCTTCTAAAGGGTTAAAGGACACTTTTACTTAAACCAGATGTGCTGACTTATGTGTAGATGCAGTGCAGGTACTGGAAATGCCAGCACATACTATTAACTTTTTCTTTTGGATGCCAGAATTCTAGAGCTGCAGCCACTAGGGTACACTCTATGGGCAGTAGTAGTGTTAGGGAGTCTTGCCCAAGGTCTCCTCACTGAATAGGTGCAAGACTTATCGAACAGGAAGAGACAATATTTGAACCCTGGTCTCCTGTGTCAGAGTCAGAGTCCTTAACCATTACACTTTCCAGCAACTTCTGTATAAGGACAGTATGCTTCGCACATAATGCGGAATGCAACCCTTTCTCTCCATTGAGTTGCAATCCTGTTTTTGCATCATGATCAACTCAAGTGCCTCAGGGTGAACGTAGCCTTAAGGGGAACCGAAAGTGAGGCTTCCATATTTATTTCCTCTTAACCTCTGCTTACACCCCCTTAGTGACCAGGCCATTTTTTCACAATTCAGGCCACTGCAGCTTTAAGGCCTCGCTGCAGGGCCGTACAATTCAGCACACAAGTGATCCCCCTCCTTTTCTGCCCACTAACAGAGCTTTCTGTTGGTGGGCTTTGATTGCTCCCTGGATGTTTGTTTAGTTTTTAAATCTTTATTTGCTTTATTTTTAAATACATTTTGACATTTTTTTTTCTTCTTTGTACTACCTTCCCTCCCCCTGCCAGCCAATCACAGCGATCGTCTGCCATAAGCATAAGCCTATGACAGCCGATTGCTCTTGTGCCTCCAGAGGGGACAGCTGTGTCACATGGCTGTCCTCAGTACAGCGCTGCCGTAGATCGCAGCGCTGTACATTGTAAATAGACGCCAGTTTCGCCATCTATCAGTCTCCTAGCGGTGATCCGTCATTCAAGTGGAGATGCATGCTCATTGGCGTGCGCAATCTCCTGCAAAACCCCACCCCAGGATTTGATGCTAATTGGCTTTAGGCGGTCCCGGGGCAGCCACCACGTTCACACCCATCGGCGTGACGTGGTCGTTTAGTGGTTAAACAATACCAGTTGACTGGCTATCCTGCTTATCTCTATTGGCTGCAATAGTGTCTAAATCACACACCTGAAACAAGCATGCAGCTAATCCAGTCAGACTTCAGTCAGAGCACCTGATCTGCATGTTTGTTCAGGGTCTATGGCTAAAAGTATTAAAGGCAGAGGATCAGAAGACCAGCCAGGCAATATGCATTGTTTTAAAGGAAATAAATATGGCAACCTTTATTTCCCTCTCAATTTAGGTCCCTTTAACTTCTAAACGACCGCATCACGCCGATGGTCATGATCGCGGCGGCACCCCCAGGACCACCTAATGCCAATTGGAGTCAAGTCCTGGGTTGGGGTTTTGCAGGAGATCGTGCGCGCTGATGGGCGCGCATCTCCGCTTGGATGATGGAGCTCCGCTCCGCCATCAGTCTCCCAGCGGTGATCACCGCTAGGAGACTGTTAGATGGCGAACTCGCCATCTATTTACTGTGTACAGCGCTGCGATCTATGGCAGCGATATACTGGGGACAGCCGTGTGACATGGCTGTCCCCCTGAGAGACAGGAGAGCGATCAACTCTCAGAGGCTGATGCATATGACAGCCGATCGCTATCATTGGCTGGCGGGGGGAGGGAGGGGCAGTAGTAAAATAAATAAATAAATGTGTACATTTATTAAAAAATAAAACACATAAATATTTGTTAAAAAAAAACATCCCTGCAGCGATCAGAGCCCATCAACAGAGAGCTCTGTTGGTGGGCAGAAAAAGGGTGGGGGGATCACTTGTGTGCTGAGTTGTACAGCCCTGCAGCAAGGCCTTAAAGCTGCAGTGGCCTATATTGTGAAAAATAGCCTGGTCACTAGGGGGGTGTAAGCCCACGGTCTTCAAGTGGTTAAGGTGGCCACACAGAATACAATGAAAAGATCCAATTTTATTAGTATTGTACAGAAAAATGTAAAGCTTTTTTGTTGACACAATGGATGTCCTAAGGGGTCTGGAAGAATTTCCTTGGCATGAGGGTGATCTGATAGGGGCTATCGACGTGGAAAGCCTATATAGCCGGATTCCACATGATCTCGGCTTGAAAGCTATCAGAACATTCTTAGATCGTATAGACAAAAACAAAAATGTTAAAAACTTTGTATGCGACAGCTTGTAATTTGTATTAACGCACAATTCGTTCATGTTCGACGGCTCTTGGTACTGGCAAACGTCAGGCACAGCAATGGTGTGTGCAGTATCGTGCATATATGCTAATTTATTTCTTGCATGATGGGAGGAGGATAGTATAAACTCCCCCAAAAATCTGTTTCGTGACCAACTCAGGGCGTGGTCCAGATATGTGGACGATGTCCTTGTATTTTGGTCTGGGACGTGTGCTACCTTTGAAGAATGTATGCGTTATATTAATGCTAATACAGTGAACATGGCCTTTACATCAAATATAACGAATGACAAGATGGCCTTTCTCGACCTGGAACTGAAAATACAGAGTGGAAAATGAATTCCTATGGGCTACCGGAAACCCACAGCATCTAATGCACTGTTGCACAAGGAAAGTTTCCATCCGGGACATGTCACCCGTACGCTGCCCTATGCCCAGTTCCTCTGACTGCGCCGCAACAACGCACTTTGCGCTGATTTTCTGCAGTCGGAGGACCTGGGCAGGAGACTGGTAGCAAGGGGATATGACCAAGAGTCAATACAGCAAGCTTTTAAAAAAGCAAGTGACTAACAGGGAATCCCTACTGAGAAAGACTGAGAAAAAAGATGCTATAATTTCCAAGAAAATTCCCTTCTCCTTTGATTTTACTGCTATGTCTGATCGAATAAAAACAACCATAAAAAAAGATTTGGGACATTCTATTAGGAGACCCCGTCCTGAAACCCTTCAGAAGGCCCATTATTTTCCTTCAGGCGGGCACCCACGATAGGTGCCAGCATTAGTAGGAGCGAATTCCTTTCCCCTTCCAGAACAAACTGGCTAGAACAACTGAAACCATGGGGAAACCACAAATGCGGTCACTGCATATCGTGCGCACAAATGAAAGTCGGGACAGAATTCCAGTTAGGACCCATGCGACGCACTGTAAAAACGTTCTTCACTTGTCAATCGGAATATGTAGTGTACGCATTGTGGTGCCCCTGTGGCAGATTCTATCTAGGTGAGACTACAAGATCTGTTGATAGGAGATTTAGAGAGCATTACAATTCAATTAAGTCGGGACATGGATCCCCTCGATTAATCAACCACATATGAGAAACCCATGGAGGCAACCCGGATGTGATCAAATTTGCCGGAATAATTCAAGTACCCCCTATGAGAAGAGGAGGGGACAGAGAGAAGAAATTAAAAAGGAAAGAAGTATTGCTTATTCTAAAAAACAGATGTCATGGGTTCTCTGGGATGAAACGACTATACAGATCGCTCATGTTTTTTGGAGCCATAAGAAATGGGATTGCAACATATATAAATAATGTATAATGTGTCTGGATAGTCCACCTAGCATTATGAAACTCCTATCTTCACATTTCCTCATTCTCAGGCCCACTCTTTCTTCCCTTCCATTCCCCTTTTCCTTTTTCCCCCCCTTCCCTTTCCTTTCCCTCCCTTCCCTTCCTTCCTTTCCTTCCTTCCCATTCCCCGACCCCCTGCCCTTCCCCTGGCACCCATCCATCTTTCCCATCCCTAGTGGGCCCTTACCCCTAGCATCTATAATTAGATATGTTTCTATATATGAAGGGATCTCTAAAATGATTTACGATTTTAGTTATGAATATAATCTAATAAAGAATATTAATTATTAATTACAGTCAGCCAGTATCCTTAGCCCCTCTACCATGCATTTAATGTATGCATTTTTAGCTCACTCACATTTTTTAATATTATTATAATATTAATTTCACTTTAATTCAGCACTTGGCTGGTTCCAGCCACTTAATTCACTCGTCACTTTAATTAATGATGAATTATTAATGATTAGTTCCCAATAGGAGTTATTAATTATTAGCACAAGCTTTTTACATCATTTGCACTTTGTTAGCACATTACAAATCATTAAGTATTATGTATGTGCTGCATTATAGTTTTTGGCCACAAGATGACACCTATCCCCATGCGTTCAGCCTGAATAGCAATAAGCTATGCAGTCACCAAATGAAGGGTGGACTGCTCAGGCTTCCGTTGAGGGAGGAAGTATTTCATTTCCCTCTCGTCCATCCAATTCTGGCTGGAGCGCATAGCGTTCCAGCACCTTATTGGTCGCAGGGGGAGCTAAGTGGGCGGTCTAGAGCGGCGATTTTCGCCGCACGCCGAGATTTCAATAGTATAAAGCCCAGCCAGTGACAGCACACATTGCAGCCTTCGTAGAAGTGCAGTTTTTGCGTGAAACGGCCGTAAAGCTATCTGTGCTCAGCACTAGTGTTGGGCGAACAGTGTTCGCCACTGTTTGGGTTCTGCAGAACATCACCCTGTTCGGGTGATGTTCGAGTTCGGCCGAACACCTGGTGGTGTTCGGCCAAACTGTTCGGGTTCGCCCGAACGGCTCAATGCCTGGCCGAACAGGGCCCCTGTTCGGCCGAACAGGGCCCTGTTCGGCCGCATACGGCCCCCCTATGGGGTCGCAGGCATAAGGGGGGAGCATGCCCCGATCGCGGGGGGGGGGGGGTCGGAAATTCCCCCCACCCCCTCCGCTAGCGCTCCCCCCTCTGCCCGCTTCCCCATACAAAAGTTTAAGGAAAGTAAAATAGTACTGGTGGTAGTGGCTGGCAGTGGCACTATGAAGTGAGTGAGGAGGAGGAGTCCGGAGAGTGACGCGTTGAGGGAGGCCGGGCAGTGGGCGGTTCATCGGTAGTACCCTTGCAGTACTTCCGCCCTTTCTCTGACCTCACGTCCTCTGCATACGAGGGTACGCGTCACGCGTACCCTCGTATGCGTCATCACGCAGAGGACGTGAGGTCAGAGAAAGGGCGGAAGTACCACAAGGGCACTATTGCTGAACCGCCCGCTGCCCGGCCTCCCTCAACGCGTCACTCTCCGGACTCCTCCTCCTCACTCACTTCACAGTGCCACTGCCAGCCACTACCACCGGTACTATTTTACTTTCCTTAAACTTTTGTATGGGGAAGCGGGCAGAGGGGGTGGGGGGAATTTACGACCCCCCCCCCCGCGATCGGGGCATGCTCCCCCCTTATGCCTGCGACCCCATAGGGCCCCCAAAAGCGGGATGTTCGGGAAGTTCGGGGTTCGGCCCGAACATGCCGAACATCGTGGCCATGTTCGCCGAACGTTCCCGAACCCGAACATCCAGGTGTTCGCCCAACACTACTCAGCACCCACCATCACCACACCACCTCAGATCTATGGTACGTTCATGTATGTCATATGTTGATTGCATGATATTGATGCCACAAGTTGAAGACTAGAGATGTCGCGAACGGTTCGCCGGCGAACGGTTCCAGGCGAATTTCAGGTGGTTCGCGTTCGCCTGCGAAGGCGAACTTTCCCGGAAGTTCAATTCTCCCCATAATGCTCTATTGAGCAGAACTTTGACCCTCTACATCACAGTCAGCAGGCACATTTTTGCCAATCAGACTGCACTCACTCCTGGAGCCCCACCTTCCTTATAAAAGGCAAGGTCCTGCAGTCGTTTTACTCACTCGTCTGCCTCCAGTAATTAGTTAAGGGACAGCTGCTGACAGACTCTGCTAGAGAGAGTTTAGTTAGGCTCTTATAGGCTTGTTCCTAGCTGATTGTTATTACTTCCCCTCCTCCCTACTCCCTCACTCCCCTCACCCCGGAGGGAGGAGGGTCTCATCTTCCAGGGAATTGTAGAATTTCAAAAGCCAGCTTATATACCTTGGCCAGGAATTGAACCCAGGTCTTTCCGGCCAATTTATGTAAGCTGGCTTTTAAAAGCCTACAAATCTTTAAGCAAGCTCATTTTTCTCTAGGATATATCATAATGGTACATGCTAGGCTGCCTTCAGCATGTAGTGTTGGTGGTGGTATAGCGGTTAAGAGAGCTGACTACCAAGCACTCAGACCTGGGTTCAATTCCCAGCCAAGGTATGTAAGCTGGCTTTTAAAAGCCTACAAATCTTTAAGCAAGCTCATTTTTCTCTAGGATATAGCATAATGGTACATGCTAGGCTGCCTTCAGCATGTAGTGTTGGTGGTGGTATAGCGGTTAAGAGAGCTGACTACCAAGCACTCAGACCTGGGTTCAATTCCCGGCCAAGACCTGGGTTCAATTCCCGGCCAAGGTATGTAAGCTGGCTTTTAAAAGCCTACAAATCTTTAAGCAAGCTCATTTTTCTCTAGGATATATAATAATGGTACATGCTAGGCTGCCTTCAGCATGTAGTGTTGGTGGTGGTATAGCTGTTAAGAGAGCTGACTACCAAGCACTCAGACCTGCGTTCAATTCCCGGCCAAAGTATGTAAGCTGGCTTTTAAAAGCCTACAAATCTTTAAGCAAGCTCATTTTTTTCTAGGATATATCATAATGGTACATTCTAGGCTGCCTTCAGCCTATAGTGTTGGTGGTGGTATAGCGGTTAAGAGAGCTGACTACCAAGCACTCAGACCTGGGTTCAATTCCTGGCCAAGGTATATAAGCTGGATTTTGAAATTCTACAATTCTGCGGAGAAAGGGAGGGAGAGATACACTGCCTGATGTTGTAAAGCAGTGTAGGCCTGTAATTGACATTGAATGAGATTTGTGACCTTAAAATAGGGGTTTATGTGAAATCTAGATTTTTGCTTGGGACTTTTGATGTGTATTTCACTCAATCATGTCTGCCTCCAGGTATTAGATCCCTTGAAACATGTTTTCTATCATTTTTCCAGCCGATAGAAATTTTTCTAAAATTTTAAGTTCGCTTCCCCATTGAAGTCTATTGCGGTTTGCGAACTTTTCCACGAACTGAACCTTTCGCGGATGTTCGCAAACAGGGTTCGCGAACCGAAAATCGGTGGTTCGCGACATCACTATTGAATATACACTGTTTTGGATATGTCATGTTTTCCACCGCACTTTGGATTAAACAACCGCACCGCACCGCACTTTGGATTAAACAATAACTCCTGAATTTACAATTGGTGTGCTAGACCTTGGACTATGCAGTTTTTCTTGATCAAAAAAAGATTATTTTTGACTTTCTTTCGATTTGATCGTTTTGGACAAAGAAACATGAAAATTTAATGTTTTTATTGTACTGTGTATGGGCACCACTAGTCAGATTTTTCAAATGTTACAATCAAAAAAGAATGAACATATTCAGACAAAGAACAATAAGATGCAAGGAGATAGCACTGTTTTTTATGTGAGGCATATTCTTTTCCCAAATAGGACACTCTGTTGTGTTATATTCTGAAGTAGAATTTCAGAACCAGACAAGAACAGAACAGTGGATAATAATTTTGCTCTTCATAAGACTAGATGCACTTAAAGGAAACCTAAAGTCTAGTAAAAAAAAAAAAAAAGAAGGCAATTTTACCCACCTGGGGCTTCTACCGGCCCCCTGCAGTCACCCTGTGCTCGCATCGATACTCATGGTGCCCTGCTACCGCTAAGTTTGGATTTCCCCCAACTGGCCAATCAATGGCCACTGCGCCGACACAGCCTTGGTTGTTCTGGGAGCGTCCTGTGCTGATGCAGTATGAGAAAATCTTGCACAGGACGCAAATGGTGACGAGAGCGCAAACGAAGATGTGCAAGGCAAGGTCCATGCAGACGCAGCCATTGAATGGCAATTTGGGGGAAATCGAAACTTAGCCGCGGTAGGGGACCAGAGGATTGTGAGTACCGGCGCGGGCACAGGGCGACTGCAGGGGGCTGGTAGAAGCCCAAGGTAAGTAAAACTGCCTTTTTTTTTACTGGACTTTAGGTTCCTTTTAACCTGTTTTTTCTTTAGACTTTTTTTTTATCACTTTCAGACAGTTTTGAATTTGAAGTGCATATCCAGTGTTAATGTATATTCAACAGATACTCTTCTCCTGTAAACACAGTCTTTCTCTTGTACATACAGTCTTTCTCTTGCAAATCAGTTCCAGGGGTCCATGTCTGCCAATTTCTAGCATGTAGCCCCACCCCCGCTATAAAATACCTTTTGTTTTTACTATCTCAAGTACAGAAAACAAATGCCATTTTTCAACAAGGTGGATCAGACATGGACTCCCAGGACTGGGCAGGTAGATATAAATTTACAGGAGAAGATCTGTTGATTATGCATTATACACTGGATATCCGCTTCTAAACTATTATATGCATATCCACTTCTTCTCTCCAAATTCAAGTTAGCCAGCTTTTATTTCTTTATTCTTCTATTCTCTCTTTTCATTTTAAAAAGTTTTCTTTCTGCATGTTTTTTGAGAAATTATAACACCAAACCAATGTGTTTTTGTTCTAAAAAACAAAAGTTTGCTTTCCTAAAACAGAAAGAATTTGCAATAATTCAGGTTGGAGTGAGCTCGAGATGTCTCCCAGGCACCACTGCTGAATATATGCAAATTAACCATTGTACCCTTAGAAGCTAAACACACCTCCAGAACCGCTGGAATGCAATGATGTGTCAGCTTGTTAATATGTACAGAGCCATAATAATCCAACATGCATACAGACTGTTTCGGATTGTTTGATCCTCATCAGTGCATGGCATGGATTAATTTGGCTCTATGGAGTAGGGCTTGTAAATCCGAGAGGCACAGACCAACCAGCAAGCTCATGGTGACCCAGAACTCATTGGGGTGTGTAAGGGACTACAATGGTCCTAAAAGCCCCCTTACTAAGATGTTAAGAAAAACAAAAGTTTGCTTTCCTAAAACAGAAAGAATTTGCGATAATTCAGGTTGGAGTGAGCTCGAGATGTCTCCCAGGCACCACTGCTGAATATATGCAAATTAACCATTGTACCCTTAGAAGCCCTTTTTGTTCTGACCAAGGGTTCTTATCCTCAAAAGTTAATCCTTCAAGAGATTTCTGTTTGTGTAAATAAATATCACATAGGGTACTTTCTATCTAATCAGAGGCGCTTCTAGAGACCAGCGGACCAGCTAATTGCCTAGAGCGCCAGATTTATGGCAGGCGCTTTGAGGGAAAAAAAAGTTTATTTTTCCTGTCCTTAGAGACTGAATACTTAGGGAACGGAGATAAAAAGTTCTAATGAAAGCCTCTACTGCTCACCCTCAAATAAGGAATCGACAAACCTTTTGTCTACAACACTTTGTATGGCATTCCCTAATGTTAGTGTTATCTCTGGATCTGGAGTGTGTCTGTGTGACCCCTGTCCTGCCCTCCTTATGACTTGAAAAGAAGAGGAGGATGCACTAGCATTGTAACCGGGTGCGGAGTGCGACCCCCACCAGGGTGTGATGTTGCCTTTAGAGGGGTGACAGCAGATGCCACTTCAACAGAGCTGAATTTTAACACCCCAAAAACGTGCTATTTTAGCTTTAAACATTCATTCACTGAGGCTGGGAGAGGAACAGCCTCCCCTCTTTAGCTGGATCTGCAGCTGCTGGCTCATGGAGCCGATCTTTGTTTACACCCCCCCCCCCCTGCCCTGTAGAATGGGCTGTATTGGGCTGTGCTGCCAGAGCATGTGACCGGGGCTATGGAGCGTCTGCTTTGCTATGAACTGAACATAGCCTGTGCTTGTGTTATCTCTGCTCCTGTCAAAACCCTGATTGATGGAGCGAGGGGGAAGCTGGAGCTGAGATCTGAGTGAGCCATGCACCACTGGAGGGGATGGAGAAGGGAGAGAGCAGGATATATGATGCCTGTGTAAGCATCCAGTCTCCCTGCCATGCTGTCGCAGCCTCTCTCTCAGCACACACACACACTGCACAGATGCCAGCCTACCCCCTCTCCCATATCAGGCTGGCTGAAAGCTTTTACAGGCTGGAGGAAGTGCTCTTGTAATGGAGTGACTATTCTCTGCACAGCATTTACAACAAAAATGCATGCTTTCCTGCAGGGCCGGATTTGTACTTTTTACCGCCCAAGGCCCATTACCTCCAGCCGCCCCATGACAACAACGTGGTTAGGATAGTGTTATCGGCCATAGAAAAGGGGGGAGGTTAGAAATACTAATAGATCAGGTTATTAGGTGTAGGTACTTAAAAAAAAAAAAAAAAGTGCTTAGGAAAGATTTAAACTAGGGCTTTTGGCAATTTAGGTTGAGGCTAGGAATTTGGGAATAGCATTATGGGAAAAGGGTTAAAATTAAGTATCAGGTTAGAGTGAAGCTGGTCATACAACTATAGATTTCTACCCAATGTTCCAAAGCTAGTTCAGAATGAACTGATTCCTACCATACACAGCACATTCATTTTTAATAGATTCCAGCAGGGAATCTATTGAAGAATCTATTGAAAACTGATCGAGCCCCAACGCTGCACTGTTTGATATAATGCTATGGCCTATCAATCATCTGCCACTCCTGCTCCACCCCCAATTAACCCAGGCGTCCTGTTTGATCGATACTTTAGATGAATTTTTGGTCAAAATCAATGAAATATAAAGGAATTGATTTCCATTTGATTTGATCAGAGTGAACGAATCAGCAGGAAATCACTTTAGAAATGTAATGTGTGTGTATGGGGACCTTTGCTGATCACAATACTAAGGTGATTAAAGGACCACTATCGCGAAAAAAGTAGGCAGTTACAATCTGACAGGTTTTAGGCCAGTCCATCTCCTCATGGATGATTCTCAGGGTTTTCTTTGTTTTCAACAGGATTTCCTGAACAGCAGTTTAACTTTTGTCAGTTAGACTTTGCAACTGCTGTTCAGGAAATGCTGTTGAAAACATAGAAAACTCTGAGAATCCCCCATGAGGAGATGGACTGGCCCAAAACCTGTCGGTTCAGTCAGATATTAACTGCCTACTTTTTTCATGATAATGGTCCTTTAAAGTGCTGCAGAAGATGTTAGCATTATATAAATACATAATAATAATAATAATAATAATAATAATAATAATGTAGGATATTAGACTATGACAGGATTAGATTGTGAGCTCCTCAGAGGACAGTCAGTGACATGACTATGTACTCTGTAAAGTGCTGCAGAAGATGTCAGTGCTATATAAATACATAATAATAATCATATTATAGGACATTAGACTATGACTATGGTAGAATTAGATGTATGTCACTTCCCGCCTGCTGCGTGACGTCACTCACGTGCCGCTCTGTTGTCCCTCTCCCCCCCAGCATGACAACAGAATGCCTTGTCAGTTACACAGCTGAGACACTCTGTACAGTCCAGTCCAGCATTGTCACCCAAGGGAATTGGGTCTCGATCCCGGACAAGTGACATCAGTCACAGGTGAGTACGCACATTAACAACCACCCATAAGTACTAAGAGCAGTGCAAACTAATCAGGCAGGTTTAGATAAAAAATAATAATTTTTAGTCAACTTTAAAAAGTGCTTTTATCCATATAAAGTAGCTGCAGGGAGAAAGTGCTGGTGCTCAAACATAGATACAATTAGGTTGAGTCATGAAATGCTAATGTGCTAAGCCGCATGGGTTAAACCGGTGAGCGACGCTATCAGCGGAACGAGCGCTCTTGGCTGCACGTGCTCCTTTGAAGTACAGTGCGATGGTATGTAGCACCACCGTCATACTTTGCTAGTGCGGCCGCTGCTACATTAAATGTAGTAAAGTATCATGGTCATGCTACATACCATCGCACTGTACTTCAAAGGAGCACGCATAGCCAAGAGCGCTCGCTACGCTGATCACCGGTTTAACCCATGCGGCTTAGCACATTAACATGTCATGAATCAACCTCCAATATCCTTTAAAAAACAGAGTGAACCACTGATCTCAGAAGACTAAAAGTGCAATAAGAAAAGGAACAAGTGTGAATAGCTGTGCTAGGGCAATGGAAAGACAAATGACTGTGGGGGGAGGAGAAGGGAAACAATTCTACCTGATCAAAATGATGAAAGGAATGACAGGGCTGCATAGAGAGAAGAGATGGAGGCCAGGCTACAGGAGGACAGAGGAGAGCACCAGGCAGCCCTGTTTTAGTAGCTTCAGGACAGGAGTCACTGGCTCCCGAGAAGGAGGGGGGAGAGAGAGGGATCCCAGCTGGTCACTCATTGCACAGGACCAGGCAGGCACAGCGCGTGATTCTAGTCTGCAAAATGCTTGCTGTTCTGCAGACACTTCTATCCCCTCCCTTCACTTTTACAGCGCTGCCACCACGCACAGATACCTGTATGCATTGCTGTGCTAAGAGTAGCCGCCCATCTTCTTGAGTCTGAATCTCGCGCTTGGCTTCTCTGCTCAGCCCCTCCTCCCTAGTGTCAGAGCAGAGAGGAAAGGAGGGGAGGGGCGCTTTCCACCGTGCACTGCAGAATGCAGATCCTATCATCCTAGGAGAGACTGGAGACAGCGTGGCTGCCTGGTGTACAATGTGTGACAGCCGCCCCAGCTTTTCTATCGGCAGGTTTCCGCCCTAGGAACAGGCCTAGGTGGCCTGTGCGGAAATCCGGCCCTGCTTTCCTGTATCTTGTCTCACTTTCTACTTGTCCCCTGCCCCCTCCTTCTCTCTTGTGTGTCCTCTGTCACTCTTCCTGCTTCCTAGTTCAATGGCAGGCAATCTATGTACAGCTTTCCCCCTTCCAATTGATCTGCTATCAACTATTCATGCATTGCATGATGTGTACCGGCCTTTGTCCATCCCTCTCTTCCTTGCTTACATTCTCCCTCATGTTCTATTTCTCATTCTCTTTCTTTCTTTCTTTCTTTCTTTCTTTCTTTCTTTCTTTCTTTCTTTCTTTCTTTCTTTCTTTCTTTCTTTCTTTCTTTCTTTCCAGTTTCCACTAGGAGCCATGGCCGTTTCCGATTCAGCTGCGGTCTCTGTTCTGCTGTGCAGCCGCAGCCTGGATCGCTAAAAATGACTTTAGGGATTTGGCTGCGTGCTGCTTAAAGCTGCAGCATGCCATCCAGATTCGCACCAAAGTGCAATCTGAACTGCAAAACTATAGGTGAGATGGGCAGCGTTTCCCGCCCTCTTGTATTGCGCTTTGAGTCCTATGGGAGAGAAAGGCTATAGAAATGTTACTGTTATTGTTGTATCAGGCCCATATTCGGAGTGGAAATATGGTCTCCTTCCTCCTTCATGACCTTCAGCACTTTACAGAGTACATAGTCATGTCACTGACTGTCATCAGAGGAGCTCACAATCTAATCCTACCATAGCCATAGTCTAATGTCTTACCATATTATTATTATGTATTTATATAGCACTGCCATCTTCTGCAGCACTTTAGATAGTACATAGTCATGTCACTGACTGTCCTCAGAGGAGCTCACAATATAATCCTGCCATAGTCATAGTGTAATACTCTACCATATTATTATTATTATTATTATGTATTTATATAGCACTGACATCTTTTGCAGCACATTACAGAGTACATAGTCATGTCACTTATTGACCATAGTTTATCTAATATCTCTTATGTACTCTAAGGTCATTTTTAGGAAGCAGAAACCATTTTTATGCCAGCACACAGGTACCATCTGATGCAGTCGTATTTAGGAAATGGGGGTGACACCATGAGTTACCGCACCAGGTGTCACAAACCTTAGCAACGCCACTGGGAGGATGGTGTCTTTGTGTGCATTCCAGAACGGACTAGCCAGGAGGGAGGAGGGAGATTTTCCCCCAGGCTGCTGGTACAGTGTATAAGGCAATGTGAAGCACTAGGCTGGTTGAGGGAAATAAATGTACAATTTGATGGCAAGCTGGTAAATGTACACAGCATGATGCAGAAGAGAGGCTTGCCTCCTACAGTGTCCTTAGAAAAAAATTATCTGCTTTCTCATCATTGTAAAGACTGCATGTGGTCAGCTAGATAAGGTATTACACAGGTTGAAAAGATTTAGACTGTCCCTAGACTCCAGGAGGGCTGCTTTCTGACAGGACAGGAGTCACATTACAGGCAAGTCGCCTCTGTGTTATGTGGCTGCAATACAGATAAGATCTCTGCTCCATGTCAGGCTATTCTCAGTCTCTCTCCACTCCTCCTCTCTCCCTCATTAACCTTTGTTTCCCCCCTTCCCCTAGTGGTGGCTGTCTTTTCCTCCTCTCTCTGGATAGTGTAATTGTTAAGGGCTCTGCCTCTGGCACAGGCAACCTGGGTTCAAATCTCTGCTTCTTTCTACTCAGTAAGCTAGCACCTATTCAGTAGGAGACCTTGGGCAAGACTCCCTAACACTGCTACTGCATACTGAGCGAGTCAGCACTGAGTCCGATTATCAACCACCACATCGATCAATCATCAATCCATCGCAGAAATGTACCAAAAATACAATCAAGCAGCACATTTTTACAATTGGACACAGTGGTATAGTGGCTGCCGCATTGCGAATATTTTCATGGAGATGGGGGGCGCCACAAGTTTCCTTGCCTGGAGTGACAAAATGGCCAGAGGCGCCCCTGTATCTGATGCTACAAGTTTATTAATTCTGCTAGCAATAACAGTAAAAACAATGCTCATACACAAAATAAATAAATAAATATAGATAAATGCAAGCACACCGTTACTGGGAAGACACTTTACATAGGTTTTCATTGAAGGCTATTTTGTTTTTATTTTTTTGCCAGTTTAAACAAATAAAATAAAAAGAATACCTTGTTGTAGTACTTTTGATATACTTTTCTATTCCATAACTCATCATTATTAACATGTTGTAAGGCCATAACCTTGTATTCTTACCTTCACTTCTTGTTGTTGTGTGACTTGGTTCTGTAATTTTAATATATAGTGTTAATATCTAGATACAAGCAGTTTGGCAAATGTTAGTAGTAAAGTAATAAAAATGTTTTGTTTTTTTTTCAATTCATTATTGATTCATTAAAGTTCCTCCTAGCGTAATAAATGTTAGCACTTGTTTTGGATGCAGGGCATGCATTTTTCAGTCTAGCAGAGGCGGTGTATGCCTGTGCGATTAACCATTCAATTGCAGCATGTGTTTAGGGATGCGCAGCCTTTCCCCCACTGTTTCTTAACTCTGTAAGTATGTAACTATCAGGTTAGCTGCTCCCAGCCCCTCCTCCTGAGTTTCCTGTTTGCATGATAAGTAGTAGCAGATTTGCATATGATTTGCATCTGAATTGAATGCGAAGTGTGCAGAAAGTCTATTTAGGTGCTGCACACATGAGCTGGTGGTCATTTCAGATGCAGCCTTAGTGGTATGTGCTGTCGTTCTCCTCATTATCAGATTCGCCTATTTTTTTTTAAATGTACTAGTTTTAGAGAGTTTGTCAAACTTACAGTTAGACTTCAAGAATCTTGTGATTCAGTTTGTGAAACTGGCATTATAACGCTCCCAGTGTGTTTGCATTGCTTCAGTAATGTGAGCACAGCGTGCTGTGTGTGTACATTATCAATATGCTCATTATTGTGTATTGTGTAGTATTTCTATAGCCCTGACAACTTCCATAGTAAGTTAAAGAAAAGTACACCGCTGCACTGCAGGCTAGCAGAGACAGTGCTGGACCCTTGGTTGCTCAGTCCAAACAGTATAAACAATAATAATGGAAGGTCCACATCAATGTCTCTTCTCAATGCTCCCAGTATTTATTTAGGACGTATCCTCGTATCAGTAAAAAGCACAGCTTGGAGTTAATAACACCTTTTTCTGGTGCATTATAGTGTGTACTTGAGTCCTTATATGGGGTCTCTTTTGAAATGTACAAACTGTATGATTCCACATTGTTGTTCCCTTTCTGTTTTTGATTTTATGCTTTATTCTGTATGGTTTTTAAGATACAAGCTTATGCATGTACAGGTGGTGACTGCCATATGTACGGAGCCTGACATTTGTTTTTGGCTCCTCCTCTAGTAGGAGTGGTCTGTGCCCCGCCCCGGTTTGTAACCACCTATATAAAAACGGATGAGATCTGCTGTGATTTTTAGCTATGATTAAAGGCAAACTTGGCCCGAAACATGTCAGCTGTGCTTTTTACTGATACGAGGATACGTCCTAAATAAATACTGTGAGCATTGAGAAGAGACATTGTTGTGGACCTTCCATTATTATTGGTTATAACTTCCATAGTACTTTTACATATGTCACTAACTGTTCCTTAGAGAAGCTTACAATTAGGGATAAGCAAGCAAAATTTGGTCTCACAGCAAACTTTCCCCAATGTTGCATTTTTGAGATCCCGCAGTCAAGTGTGCAGTGTGGCCCACTTAGGTGAGAATGAAGAAGTACAGACCAGAGAGCGGTCAAGCAGTAAATGATCAGACAGGAAGTGTGGGGAACGCCATCTGCCTGGCCAATAACACCTTCCCACAATGTAACCCTCGCCCCAGCAACCAATCCTAAGAGATCACACAGAGGACTTTATAAATGGGAGGAGTTACCAAACCTTCTCACTTCTCCTCATTTGCTGCTTCTCTATGCAAATCTCTACACTTGCTTTCATCTCACTTGAGAATCAAATGCCCCCCTATATCCAGCTTTTCCAATGACACACTATTGTCTTTCTACATGATTAAAAAAAACCTAAGGTCTTCTGTCACTGGAAATAAATTTTAGACAGGTTTAAAATAAAGGATATTTTATTTGTTTTTTGCCAGTGTAAGAAAAATTATTTTGGTCGTTTTGATTTAACTTTCTGCTCCATAACTCATCATTATCAACATGATATAAGACCAGAAATTTGTATTCTTACCTGTTGTTCTGTGGCTTGCAATTGAATCTATAAATAAAAAATAGAATATTCATATACATATACAAGAAATATGCAAGTAATTGTAATCAGAAAAAAAATTTTTTGATTCAGAATTAAATCATTCTTTTCATATTCTTTTCATATTTACTACAACAGATATTGAACCTATGTTGGAAAAGCTATACGTTTCAAAAGTAATTATGTCAGCTTTAAGGAATTACAGTATGGGGCAGTTCCACTAACCAGTAGTAAAATTTGCATGACAAAACGTAATGGGCGTTGCTTAGATTTTATATTTTAACATTGACATGTGAGTGCTTTATTTTTAAACTTTATGTATAAATAAAAATAACATACCAATTTTGGAAATGAAAGTGAAAAATTATGTTTTCCATTGGATAATTGTATTTTTCAATATACAGTATATTCATTAGGGACGACGAATCGGGCAAATCTACGAATCCCTTGAATATTGGGAAATATTTGGAGTTCGTGGATTCAAATCCCAATGCCATTTACTGCTCACCGAATCCCAAAGCTGCATCCCCGCACATCCGCCTCTCCCACCGCTCGCCCACTTATCCTCCCTCCGCCCCCCCCCCCCCCCGCGCCTCCTCCGCTTCCCCCCGCATTGTTAAAGTACCCGCTCACCTATCCAGAGCGGAGCAGCAGACCTCATGCTGACTTCCTTGTTCCCCCTAGTGACCGCCTTTTACTATCTATCGCGTCATCAGTAAAAGCCGGTTCGGCCACTAAGGGGAACAGGGAAGTAAGGGGAGAGGTCTGCCACTCTGCACTCCATGCTGGAGGTGAGCAGGAACTTATTTATGCAGGGAGGCGAGCGGAGGAGGCCGCAGGGGGACAAAGGAGCATGGGGCTACCTGTACTGAAGGACCCTATACCTTGCTACCTATACTGAAGGCCCCTATACCATGCTACCTATACTGAAGGCACATATACTTTGCTACCTATACTGAAGGCCCCTATACCCGCTACCTATACTGAAGGCACATATACCTTGCTACCTATACTGAAGGCATATTTACCTTGCTACCTATACTGAAGGTACATATACCTTGCTACCTATACTGATGGCACATATACCTTGCTACCTATACTGAAGGCACATATACCTTGCTACCTATACTGAAGGCCCCTATACTCAGCTACCTATACTGAAGGCACCTATACCTTGCTAGCTAAACTGAAGGCCCCTGTACCTTGCTAGCTATACTGAAGGCACCTATACCTTGCTAGCTATACTGGAGGCACCTATACCTAGCTAGCTATACTGAAGGCTCTTATACCTAGCTAACTATACTCAGGGCACCCATATCTTGCTAGCTATATTGAAGACACCCATACCTAGCTAGCTATATTGATGGCACTCTATATCTAGCTAGCTATACAGTACTTAAAGGGAACTAAGCACATTCTCTGGAATTTCTCCTGGCATAGAAGCTACCATGTTCCTCCCTCTCCTTCTCACAGTCCTTATTTATACAAGTCAGAGATGCTATCTTGACAGCGGCAGCTCCACAGATTGTGAATCGGTTTCAATGTGAAATCGATTCAAAATCTGTTTGCAGTGTAGGCAGCCAATAGATCCCTCTTTGATCAGATTCCATCACAGAGGGATCTATCTGCTGGTTGATCTGGTGGCAATCAATCAGTGTATGGCAGCCTTAATAAAATTACTTTGAATGTAAAATAAAAGGTAAAATGCAAGTTCATTTTAATAATGAGACATATTGTTGGCATGTATTTTTCATGTGCTATAGAGATGTTCTAAATGCTAAAAAAGGTGGTCGGTTCACTTGAAGGGATCTATACTTAGCTAGCTATACTGAAAGCACCTTTACCTTGCTACCTATACTGAAGGCACCTATGCCTGGGTACCTATACTGCGGGCAACTATACCACGAATCGCACAATTCTTAGGTGCAGGATTCTTTAGATGCATGATTCAAAAGGTTTGAGATATTCGAGAACCTTTTTAGATTCAGATTCGGACAAATTGCGGATTCGTCCCATCCCTAATATTCATCATTATGATTCACTTTTAAGAACTTTTTCCATTCTTGCAATTGCTTTTGAATTGTTTAGATATTCCCACTCTGTTGTGTGCGTGTCTGGCGGCCCAACAGGAAGTTTCATATTCCACTATGCCTAAAGCTTTCAGTCAAACACTGCAGGACACCTGAGAACT
The DNA here is from genome assembly GCF_040937935.1 of Hyperolius riggenbachi. Taxonomy (NCBI): domain Eukaryota; kingdom Metazoa; phylum Chordata; class Amphibia; order Anura; family Hyperoliidae; genus Hyperolius; species Hyperolius riggenbachi. The sequence continues at coordinate 327,024,252 of NC_090649.1, read as the reverse complement.
TCCAGTAGTCATCTGAGAAATTACTGAACTGACAGTTTGGGGAAACAAATAATTTTTTGAAGGACATTTTTTTGTGAAGTTTTAAATGACTTTTTTTAAATTTCCAAATTCTTTCTTTAAAAGCACTTTACATACTCGAACAAATAACACCAGCATCTTCATGGTGGCCACAGTTATGGGATAACCATCCATTGTGACTGCAGTCCCACAGGAATGTCTCATTTCCGTTGCAATTCACATCATCAAGTAAAATGTTGCCAGACCCTTCTCCAAAATATGCATCTGTCAGAGCTGAAGTGGCATATCCGCAATTCATCTGTCTGCACACAACATGTGCATTGCTTATGGTCCATATGTCATCACACACGGTTCCCCAAAAATGGTTGTATCTTATTTCCACTCTTCCAGAGCACCTGTCTGGTCCACCAACAAGCTGCATGTGATAGTGCTCTTAAAAAACAAAACAAAATACAATTTTTTTTGATCAATACCATACACAACTTGCCATACAGTGATGAACACATGAAACCTTGCAGATACATTTTCTGAAAGTTAGGAAAACCATAGTGGTAAGTATGGTATTGTAAAGTTGATGTGGTCTATAGAGTCAAGCAAAAAAGTTGCTGAATGAGTAAATTTCGGTTGAACAGGAAATGGAAGGGGCCAAGGGCAAATTAAAGCTGCAAACTCCCCGTTCATTAACTGGCAACTAATACATTTACACAACTCCCAGTTAATTGATTGTCATCTGGCATGTCTGATGAATTTTGCAGAATTCTGGTTCAAGGAATTCTAGGTTCTTCACTAGTCCTGCTGGCCACAGACTTATAGATTTGAATGCACTCTTCTTAAACTGTTGGTTTTAACCATTTGAGGACCACGGTGTTAAACCCCCCCTAGTGACCAGGCTGTTCACACAAGTTATTCCCCCACCCCTTTTTCTCCCCACCAACAGAGCTTCCTGTTGGTGGGGTCTGATCCCCCACAGTGTTTTTTTTTTTTTTTTTTTTTTTTACAAATATATATTTTATTTATCTTTAAATACATTTTTTTCTTTCTTTCTTTTTTTCACTAAACCCTCCCTCCCTCCCCCCGCTAGCCAATCACTGTGATCGGCTGTCCTAGGCTTCAGCCTATGACAGTGGATCACCGCCGACACTCTGGAGGGGACAGCCGTGTCACATGGCTGTCCCTAGTACAGCGCTGCTGCAGATCGCAGCGCTGTACAAAGTAATTAGATGGCGGTTTCACCGTCTAACAGTCTCCCGAGCCACTGGGAGACTGAAGGCTCCGCTCCGCCTTCCAAGCAGGAGATGCGTGCGCTGCCTGCGCGCACTCTCCTACTAGCCCCATAGAAGGCCGTTCATGCCGATCGTGGAGCAGTCCTGGGGCTGCCGCCGCGTCCACGCCAATGGGCGTGGAACGGTCAGCAAGAGGTCAAAAAATGTTTAATATAATCTAAAAAGAATATTTGAATGCTTTAAAACAATCTAATCAATTTGATTATATCTAAGTTTTCAGCTTTCCTATGTGATAAAATAATTGCATCTGATCTAAAATAATAACAATGAATTCTACCTGTAGAGACATGTAACATGACAGATAAACATGTATGTGCAATGCCAATCCCGTTTATAACTACCTTGTGTTCCTTTTTCTTCTCACTTTAAGCCCTCTTGCACACTACATGCTTTTCCGATTTTTTTTATACGATCCGATTTTTTATTCCGATTAAAAAAGTAGCAGCATGCAGTACTTATTTTAATTGGAATCAAAAATTGGATTGTATAAAATATTGGAATCACATGTAGTGTGCAAGAGCCTTAAGGGTCAGGTTCACAGTAGGAGCTGCATTTTAATCCCTGTAAAAACAGGAACACAATGCAACAGAGGGGAAAAGTGGCATTGTACGTTTTGCGAGTGTTGCGTCTCATACAGTGAGGCGTAGAGTGAATGAAAAGTATGCTTCACTGCCACTGTTTAAACCTGTGTTATGCAGTAACGCACTGCATGCACTGCATTGGGATACCAGAGTCCATTGGATTGCATTGTACCAGATGTACGATGAGGTCCATATGCAATTAACCTAATCTCTTCAGTTTTCTCTTAGTCAATATTTTCACACATGGTAAAATGCCTTTTGGACCATCAGCAAGGAAAAAAGTACTCAGAATTATTTTGATAGTACTTTTGATTCTTTTTCAATTGCAAAGAGCTTAAAAAGTATTTGAAAGAAAGAAAATAAAAATAATCTCCAAGGAGAAATCTCAGGAGAAATAGTTAGTTACATATGGGCCTAGATGTCTCATAGACTTACAACTGCAGTGTGACTCTGTGCATTTAAAGGAGTTGTCAAGCAATCTATGCTGCCCCATGATATACTTACCCAGGGCTTCCTCCAGCCCCTTGTAGCCGACATGTCCCATGCAGCATCTCCACTCGCAGCCGCCGGCCTGGGGTCCCCGCCGGTGCAGTGGCCGACTTCCTCTACTGAACCAGCGCGAGCACCACTGTCAATCAAGTCCACGTTTTCTGCAGTGTTCTGCATAGGTGCCGTAGTTCTGCGCCTTCGCAGTAGGCTGTGAATTGACAGCGGTGCACGCGCAGGCACAGTAAAGGGTGTCTTCAAGGACCGCCTCTGCACCGGCGGGGCACCGAGCGGAGATGCTGTGTAGGACAAGTCAGCTGCAAGGGGCTGGAGGAAGCCCCAGGTAAGTATATCATGAGGCAACAAATTCAATGCACTGTACGTATCTCATCAGCGGCTGCGTAGACTGGAGCCGACTGAGGTAAGTGACGGGATGCGGTTCCCGAAGCTGCGGGTAGCGGAGAACAGCGGCATGGGAGCGATCCGAGCGGATGGGGTATGTATACATTTTTTTTTCAGTTCTGAGTCCCTTTAACAATTTAAGGCTGTTAATGACACTTTCTCTGCATTCGGACTTGAGTTGAACTGTACTCATTCTCACTGGTAGCAAAGTACAGGTCATAAAACTCCTGCATTGCATAGAATCACTTTTAAGTGCAGGTGTAGATAAAAAGTGCCAATAGTTCAAGATCTTTCTCTGTGGGATCTCTGGAACATTAAAAAAACAGTTGCCACAATAAAATAGATTTTCAGCTTTTAAACAAAGATGCTGAAATCTATTGGAAATTGGTGTGCAGTGTATGGGCGGTAAATAGAGCCCTCTATGATTAGATGTGACATATAAGGCTGACAACTGACACTAGCCCTGTGCAATGTCTAATGGTTGGAAGGCTAGAAACTCCTCTCCCAGTGACTCACAAACTGATGGAACTATGCATTGCTTGGCAAGTTATCAGTAAACTGCATTCCAATGGCAAGAAGTAAAACATTTATATGACAAAACCATCCTACACTAAATGTGGGAGTAGGACAAAACATAACAACGAAGTCCCTTTCTGGATAACAGGAACAGCAAATGGAAATTAGGAATTTGCCTCCAACAAACTAGAACCTGCTCCTATCAGGTTCAACGTGTCAACATGTGCATTCTAAATCTGTCCCACAAGTATAATGCTCTCTGCGCAATGTTCCAGTTGTACTTAGGGTAGCTGTCAAAGCCCAACTGAACAAACACAAAAAGCATCTCAGTGGCTTACCTAGGGGGAAGTAGCGGGGTGCCCTTGGTGTCGCCATGGTAGGAGGTGACGCCTAGAGTACTGTGCAGCCACCCTTGTCCTGGTGCATGCCCCTCCACTGTGCCTGCCCAGTGCTCTGTGTACCCCCTCTTTCCCTCCCCCCCAGCTGTCAGACAATGTAGTGAATTGCATGACAAAAATCAAGCAGAACCTGCGCTCAAATAATTCTCCAAATTAATTGTGTGATTCATCTGCTCCCCTAAAATAGCGGTTCCCCAACCACAATTAGTCAGTCAATCAATATATCTATAGGGTGCGCTTAATGGATTAGTGAAACCATCTATAGTTAGATTAATTGAATGTTTTATTGACAATTCACAAATAAAATGTAATATATAGTGTAAAACAATGTTTGTATAATAAATAATGCGCAGGATCCTGCTCATAAACACTCAATCACACACACATGCACACTGCAGCAGTCCCTTGTGCCATGTCTGACCTCCTGTTTGTCCTTCTGTCTCCCTTTATACTTCCTGTTTCCCTTTGTGCCTCCCTACAGTGGGTTGCAAAAGTATTCGGCCCCCTTGAAGTTTTCCACATTTTGTCACATTAGTGCCACAAACATGCATCAATTTTATTGGAATTCCACGTGAAAGACCAATACAAAGTGGTGTACATGTGAGAAGTGGAACGAAAATCATACATCATTCCAAACATTTTTTACAAATAAATAACTGCAAAGTGGGTTGTGCGTAATTATTCGGCCCCCTGAGTCAATACTTTGTAGAACCACCTTTTGCTCTAATTACAGCTGCCAGTCTTTTAGGGCAGTGGTTCCCAACCTTTTCCGGGCCGGGGAACACTTTCTGACCATATTTTTCTCCGGGGAACGGCGGCGGTCAATACCGCCCACTGTGCTTCTGCTAATCAGGAAGAACAGTGGGCGGCATTGAAGGCGGAGATGTGTGACGACATGACGCTGCCGGCGCTTGGAACGCGGAAGTGGTGAGTAATTCTCCGTATGCCTCCCCGCCGCCGAGCCGCACTTGCCACCGCTAAACGGAGGGGGAGAGAGGCAGAAGGAGGGGTCCCAGGTGAGGGAGGGGGGGGGATATTTCCCCCCTCCCCACCGCTGCCTCCACTGCCCCTCCTTCTAGCGCTACTTCCCCCCTCCTGCACCCTAAAGTAGGTACAGGTCTGGTGAGAGGCCAGACCTGTACGGCACACCGGGCAACATGCCGCGGCACACTAGTGTGCCGCGGCACACTGGTTGGGAAACACTGTTTTAGGGTATGTCTCTACCAGCTTTGCACATCTAGAGACTGAAATCCTTTCCCATTCTTCTTTGCAAAGCAGCTCCAGCTCAGTCAGATTAGATGGACAGCGTTTGTGAACAGCAGTTTTCAGATCTTGCCACAGATTCTCGATTGGATTTAGATCTGGACTTTGACTGGGCCATTCTAACACATAGATATGTTTTGTTTTAAACCATTCCATTGTTGCCCTGGCTTTATGTTCAGGGTCATTGTCCTGCTGGAAGGTGAACATCCGCCCCAGTCTCAAGCCTTTCGCAGTCTCCAAGAGGTTTTCTTCCAAGTTTGCCCTGTATTTGGCTCCATCCATCTTCTCAACAACTCTGACCAGCTTCCCTGTCCCTGTTGAAGAGATGCACCCCCCGAGCATGATGCTGCCACCACCATATTTGACAGTGGGGATGGTGTGTTCAAAGTGATGTGCAGTGTTAGTTTTCTGCCACACATAGTGTTTTGCATTTTGGCCAAAAAGTTCCATTTTATTCTCATCTGACCAGAGCACTTTCTTCCACATGGTTGCTGTGTCCCCCACATGGCTTGTGGCAAACTGCAAACGGGACTTCTTATGCTTTCTGTTAACAATGCCTTTCTTCTTGCTGCTCTTCCATAAAGGCCAACTTTGTACAGTGCATGACTAATAGTTGTCCTATGGAAAGAGTCTCCCACCTGAGCTGTAGATCTCTGCAGCTCGTCCAGAGTCACCATGGGCCTCTTGACTACATTTCTGATCAGCGCTCTCCTTGTTCGGCCTGTGAGTTTAGGTGGATGGCTTTGTCTTGATAGGTGTACAGTTGTGCCATACTCCTTCCATTTCTGAATAATCGCTTGAACAGTGCTCCGTGGGATGTTCAAGGCTTTGGAAATCTTTGTGTAGCCTAAGCCTGCTTTAAATTTCTCAATAACTTTATCCCTGACCTGTCTGGTGTGTTCTTTGGACTTCACTGTGTTGTTGCTCCCAATCAGTGCTGCTCATCAGGATACCGGATATCCGAATAGACTCGGATATCCGAACTTTTTAGGCCTATCCGATCGGATCCGGATTCCGGATAGCTGGACGGAAATCCGGATAGCTCTATGCGGATAGTTGGTTGCATAACCCGGATATCCGCGGATACCGGTCGGATATCCGAATCCGGGTACTGTAACCATGGACATGATGTCCATGACGTCATTCAGCCAATCAGAGCGCTCCCAGCCTAAGCCCAAGCACCCAATCACAGAGGGGAACCTTGGCCAGTCCCTCCTGTATATAAGGAGGGGGGCATGTTAAGAATCTCGTCCTTGCTTTGTGACTGCCACTGAGATAGTTTGTCCAGTGTGTTTGGCTGAAGCAAGTACATTATCCCAGTGATAACCCAGCGTTTTAACACTAAAACACCTTCTGTTTTACTGTGTTGTAGTTAGCTTAGCTAGTCTGTGTAAATTGTTAGTGTCAGTCAGTCTTGTCAGTCAGTCTTTCAGCTGCAGCAGCTGCCTGTGCCTGCTACTAGGTCCTGTGTCTTTGTGTGTGCTGTGTCTGTGTGCACACACTCCAGGCTCCTTGCTGCTGACTGGGCTGCTATTACTACTGCTACTGTGGATTTATATTGTGTAGTTGCAGACAGTGCTAGTACTACAGATTATTGCTGCTGTGCTGCTGCTGAGTGAGCAGTGTCAGTGTGTTTAGTTGTTGTACTCCTGTCTGTCAATCTGCTGATCATTTCCAAGCCCGCCGCCAATAATAAAAGTGCACCAAGTACCCCACACACATCATCTGTGACGTCGACTCATCAGTGACAGTGAGTCTTGTACTATGTCTGGCACTGGCAGTGTGAGACGGGGGAGGGGCAAGGCCAGAAGGAGAGTGAGCAACATTGCGGCCTCTGGCAGCAGTTCTGCCGCATCAGTCATTCCGCCGCTACCCACTGGCAGTCACGCTGCAGAGACGCAGCAGCGTGTTGCGTCAATTTTCAAGCAGGGTCAGCGGCGCAGATTGGAGGAGAAGGATGCCGTGTCTGTGATGCAGCAGATGGCGCATGACGAGGAGCAAGCCAGTGACAGTGAGGCCACCACCACCAGCCCTAGCCCTAGAGAAAATATTCTCAGCAAAATTGGCTTTACAGAAGAGTCTGAGATGCTGACAGTAATTGTTGGGGGGGAGCCCGTCCATGATGTGTCAGCAGAAGAGGAGTTTGAGGCGGGCTCATCATCCCAGCAGTTTTACGAAGGGGAGTTTGATGATGAGGTGAAGGACCCGGACTACCAGCGACCGGAGGGGCATGTCAGCTCTGACTCTGAGGAGGAGGAGTCAGTGTGTATGGCACGCAGGTTGAGCATTGCAGGGATTGGCAGGAGCAGCAGTGGGCATGGAATACGTGACCCGCAGGCTGCTGCTCCATCTGTCAGTGGCACGACTACCACCAGCCGCACCACTCAACCCCAGGCCCCAACCACCACCGGGAGAAAATCCACAGCAGCATCCCGTTCTGAGCCACGTAAGGGAAAACTCCAATCCCCAATATGGCAGTTTTTCCATCTGCCCTCACTGGATAGCAAATTTGTAACGTGCAAATTATGCCATGTGAAGCTGAGCAGAGGGTCTCACCCCTCCAGTTATGGCACCTCCAGCTTCATCAACCATCTGGGCAATAAGCACAAACCTGAGCATCAGGAATTCAAGATGCTGAAGGAAGCTGGCGCTGGCCCTTGCAGAGGTCAGAGCACTATAACCAGCTTTGCCACTCCTGCTGACACTGAGGCCTGTTCAGGCAGCCAGTCCTCCTCAGTGGTCTTCTCTGTTCCCTCCTCAGCTTCCCGTGCAAGCCTAAAACGCCCCCACTACCAGACCCTGCTGAGTGACTCTTTTGTGGTTAGGGCTCAGCCTCCCGGCAGCCGTCGCATACGCCAGCTGAACGGCTTGCTTACACGGGCCATGTCCTCCCAGCTCCTCCCGTACTCGTTTGTGCAGGAGGGGAGCCGGATGCGTGCGCTCCTGCAGTGCGCAGCGCCGGATTGGCCAATCCCCAGCCGGCACTACTTTGCACGCAAGGCCATCCCAGCACTGCACCGCTTTGTAAAGGCCAACGTGGAGCGTGGGCTGGATCATGCGTTTGGTGCGCGCGTCCATGTGACAATGGACTCATGGAGCAGCCGGTTCGGGACAGGCCGCTATTTGTCATTCACCGCGCACTGGGTCAGTTTGGTGGAAGGGGGTGAAGAGGAGACAGCAGCATCATCACCCCGGTGGGTGGTGCCACCCCGCAGCAGGGTCAGGGGAAGTGCAGCAGCTTCCAGCTCTGATCCGGTTCCATCCGCCGCCAAACAACCCCGCCTCAGCAGCAGCGTGAAGGCCCACCACTGCCAAGCGCTGCTGCAGATGGTCACGGTGGGCAAGAACAAGCTGACGGCAGACCACGTCTTGGCCAAGCTCCGAGAGCAAGAGAGGAGTTGGCTGACCCCCAGAGGCCTCAGAGTCGGAGAGGTGGTGGCCGACAATGGTGCAAACTTGGTTGCCGCCATCCAGCGGGGAAACCTCACCCACATCCCCTGTCTGGCCCACGTCCTGAACCTAGTGGTGCAGAAATTCCTGCACACCTACCAGGGGATGGACACTCTTTTGGGAGCGGCAAGGAAAACGGTGGGTCATTTTCGCCGCTCGGGTGGTGCCACAGCGACCCTTACAGCCGTGCAGATGGAGCTGAACCTCCCACAGCACCGCCTCATTATAGACGTTCCAACACGCTGGAATTCCACCCTGGCGATGTTGGAACGTCTGGTTGAACAGAGGCGGGCTGTCAACCTGTACCTGGCCAGAGCCACCATGGATGCCAACTTGTTGGGGACCGGCACCACCCACCTCCCAGACATCATCCGCCCTGCTGAGTGGGGAAAAATGCAGCTGGTGTGCTTTGTGCTGGCACCCTTCCTGGAGGCCACCAACATGGTCAGCCGGGACCATGCGTCGCTGTGTGAGTGGTTGACCATTGTGTGCATGCTGGACAAGGCCCTCGATGCTCTGCTGGAAGTGGGAGAGGAAGCCTTGATCCAGCAGCAGGAGCAGCAGCAGCACACTTCACAGTCCACCTCTGTGCAGCAGGAGGAGGATTCGGAGGAGTTGGAGGAGGACTTGGAGGAGTTGGAGGTCCCTGACCTTGAAGAGGAGGGGGCACAGCGGAGTGCAGCTGCAGTAGTGCGGGGGTGGAGAGAGCAAGATGAGGCTCCGGAATCAGAGGAGGACGACAGCACTGTCAGCGGTGCAGAAGATGATAGGTCAGCAGAGATGGCAGCCCTCTTCCCCATGGCAGTGCACATGCTGCAGTGCCTGCGCAAAGACCCAAGGGTGAAGGAGATGAGTGCTCGGGAGGACATCTGGATCACCCTGATGCTGGACCCACGGCTGAAGGGGAAGCTGGCTCAGTTCCTGCCTGTAGGAGGAGACCCTGTGCGCCGAATCAGGGACTTGCAGCGGATTCTGGTTCGGCGCTTGGAGGAAGCCTTCCCCCGGACTCCCACCCCCCCTGCTGTCTCAGTCCAGCCAGCACAGCAGCAGGTGCCTGCATCCAGCATCAGCAGGCGCCCAACAAACCTGCTGTCTCTGACAAAGGCGCTCTATGCCACACCAGTACCGCTGCCTACAGAGGAGGTGCCTGCAGCAGCATCCAGCTCTCAAAGCCAGAACCAGCACCTGACCCGGATGGTGGCCGACTTTATGGGGTCCTATAGCGGGCTTGACACCGACACCCCTGTGGACCCCTTGGAGTACTGGGTGAAGCACCTGGATATCTGGCGCAATACGCCCTGGAAGTGCTGTCCTGCCCACCTTCCAGCGTTATGTCGGAAAGGTGCTTCAGTGCGGCCGGTGGCATGGTCACTGAGAAGCGCTCTTGTCTGTCAGGCCAGTCTGTGGACAGACTGACTTTTTTAAAGATGAACGAGGCTTGGGCAATTGGTGAGTTCCTGGCCCCTGTTGTTGGCAAGAGGGGGAAATGAAGTGGCTGAGTGGTTATCACTATGCCTGCTTAACCACCCTTTACCACCACAACCTCCTGACTCCATCTTCATGAAGCCAGGTTCTTATTTTTTGAACTGTGCCGTGGTACCTGCCATGGTCAACTATGTAAACACAATAGCTGTGTAATTTTTTGGGAGGTGTCTGTGCTGTGCGAGTTGTGGGAAGGCCCCAACTGCGTCAGTACGACCGCTTCCTGGAACCTCTCCTAATTTTTTACTGTGCCGTGGTACCTACAACAGTGCCATGGTCAAATATGTAAACACAATAGCTGTGTAATTTTTTTGGAGGTGTCTGTGCTGTCCGAGTTGTGGGGCCCCAACTGTGGCAGTACGACCGACCGCTTCCTGGAACCTCTCCTAATTTTTTACTGTGCCGTGGTACTTACAACAGTGCCATGGTCAACTATGTAAACACAATAGCTGTGTCATTTTTTTGGAGGTGTCTGTGCTGTCCGAGTTGTGGGGCCCCAACTGTGGCAGTACGACTGACCGCTTCCTGGAACCTCTCCTAATTTTTTACTGTGCCGTGGTACCTACAACAGTGCCATGGTCAACTATCTAAACACAATAGCTGTGTAATTTTTTTTGGAGGTGTCTGCTGTCCGAGTTGTGGGGAGGCCCCAACTGCGTCAGTACGACTGCTTCCTGATACCACTCTGATGTTGATTGACAGCCATTTTTTTTTGGGGGGGGGGGGATTTTAAGTCCACTCCCCACATCATCAGTGTTTCCATTTTCAAAATTATGATGCTACATGCCTCATATACCCTAAAAAACCTTTTTAAAGCAATTTAAAGGCCACTTCCGGGATTAAACACGGATATCCGAATCCGATCGGATACTAGGGTCGGATATCCAAATCGGATTCGGATCGGAAAATTTTGAATTCGGATATCCGACCCGGATTGGATAGCGGGGTATCCGGATCCAAATCGGATGCGGATTTTGAAAAGGGGTATCCGAGCAGCACTGCTCCCAATATTCTCTTAAACAACCTCTGAGGCCCTCACAGAGCAGCTGTATTTGTACTGACATTAGATTACACACAGGTGCACTCTGTTTAGTCATTAGCACTCATCAGGCAATGTCTATAGGCAACTGACTGCACTCAGATCAAAGAGGGACGAATAATTATGCACACACCACTTTGCAGTTATTTATTTGTAAAAAAATGTTTGGAATCATGTATGATTTTCGTTCCACTTCTCACGTGTACACCACTTTGTGTTGGTTTTTCATGGGGAATTCCAATAAAATTGATTCATGTTTGTGGCAGTAATATGACAAAATGTGGAAAACTTCAAGGGGGCCGAATATTTTTGCAACCCACTGTATGTCTCCATGTGCCTCCTTCAGTCCCCCTGTGCAACCTCTGCCTCCTTCTGTTCCCCTGTGCCTCCTTATGTCACCTTGTGCCTCCTTATGTCACCTTGCGCCTCCTTATGTCACAATGTTTGTATAATAAATGTTTGTATAATAATATAGTGTGCATGTGTGTGTGATTGAGTGTTTATGAGCAGGATCCTGTGCATTATTTATTATACAAACATTGTTTTACACTATATATTACATTTTATTTGTGAATTGTCAATAAAACATTCAATTAATCTAACTATAGATGGTTTCACTAATCCATTAAGCGCACCCTATAGATATAATGTAGTGAATTGCGCCAGCGGAAGGTGTGCTGATATCTCACCTGCACGCTGGAGTCCAGTGATGTCCGATCTCCTGGCTGTCACTGCTCAACTCTCCCTCTAGTGCCAGCATCTCTCCTTGCACTTGTGTAATCACATGATGCAGGAAGACATGCGTGGCGCTACGAGGAGAGCTGAACAGTGACAGGAGGACGCACATCGGTGGACTCGGCGGAGGGGGTGAGAAATCAGCATAGCTTCTGCTCATGCAATTCTCTGCATTGCCTGACAGCTGGGACAGGGGCCATGCTGTTGTCTGTGGACTGCGGACAGAGGGACATCTGAACTTGTTCTGCCTTCACTCTGATATATTGTCTGGCAGCATATGTGGGATTTGCCAGGCAGTGATATCAGGGGGTTTAAAGATATTTTATAAGTTAAATATGATAAGTTAAATATGTTTGCTTTTCCCTACCTCTTGTACCATTGTCTGTTTAAGATTTCCCCTTCACAGCTTTATCACATGTGCTTTTATTTCTACACATGAGAATATACCATAGTTAGCAGTCATCGTTCTAATCTAATGCTGCACAAAAGAAAGGGATGTGTGCTTTGACCAGTCAACTCCTGACTTAAATATTGGCTGCCTCAAGTCTATTGACTGATTAAAATGGCAAAGCGTTTGCATATTGCATTCGCCCACCAGAATATGCAGGATCTAAACTATCCACCTGCTCTTCCTGCAGGAGTTGGCCCATGCAATATATTGCATCTTAACAGGGGTGACGCATGTAGGCCTCCTTTTACCCCCAAGAAATGAAGGGCAGTGCAGACACCCCCACAGGGCATCCATTGCCCGGGAGCGCCGCAACTGCCCCTCAGGGAGGGGGGAGCGGACATGGTTGTTGCCCAGGGGGGACCACCCATGCTGCCCCCCCCAAAGGATAGAGTCACTACCTTTGCAAATGTACTTACCTGTGGTGCAAATTGCATGTCCTGGGAGCAAACACACCGATAGTGGGGTGAGATGGGGGGCGCTGCCCTTTATTTCTTGAAGGTACAAGGAGGCCTACACGCGACACCCCTGTTGAGATGCAAAATATTGCATGGGCTAACTCCTGCAGGAAGACCAGGTGGATAGTTTAGATCCTGTATATTCTGGTAAGCGAATGCAACATGCAAACACTTTGCCATTTTAATTAGTCAGTTGACTTGAGGCAGCCAGTATTTAACCACTTGAGGACCGCCCCCAGCCGATGGGCGGCGGCAAAGTCCGGGCCCAAACGACCGCAATACGCCCATCGGCGGGGGCGGCTGCGTGGGTGGCTATGTGGCGATCGCGTCTTTCGTGACGCGATCAGCCGCCGGGGACTGGCTCCGCCCACCGCTCGTAGTAACCCGCCGGCCGTTCGGAAGCGCCGGCGGGTTACTAGCACCCGGATCGCCGCATGGAAATAGTATAATAGGCTTTGTAATGTATACAAAGCCTATTATACTGGCTGCCTCCTGCCCTGGTGGTCCCAGTGTCCGAGGGACCACCAGGGCAGGCTGCAGCCACCCTAGTCTGCACCCAAGCACACTGATTTCCCCCCCCCCTGCCCCCTGATCGCCCACAGCACCCCTCAGACCCCCCCCCTGCCCACCCCCCAGACCACTGTTTGCACCCAGTCACCCCCCTAATCACCCATCAATCACTCCCTGTCACTATCTGTCAACGCTATTTTTTTTTTATCCCCCCCCCTGCCCACTGCCCCCTCCTGATCACCCCCCCCACCCCTCAGATTCTCCCCAGACCCCCCCCCCCAGACCCCTTCCCCCGTGTACTGTATGCATCTATCCCCCCTGATCACCTATCAATCACCTGTCAATCACCCGTCAATCACCAGTCAATCACCCCCTGTCTCTGCTACCCATCAATTAGCCCCTAACCTGCCCCTTGCGGGCAATCTGATCACCCACCCACACCAATAGATCGCCCGCAGATCCGACATCAGATCACCTCCCAAATCCATTGTTTACATCTATTCTCTCCTCTAAACACCCACTAATTACCCATCAATCACCTATCAATCACCACCTGTCACTGTTACCCATCAGATTAGACCCTAATCTACCCCTTGCGGGCACCCAATCACCCGCCCACACGCTCAGATTGCCCTCAGACCCCCCTTTATCAATTCGCCAGTGCAATATTTACATCTGTTATTCCCTGTAATAACCCACTGATCTCCTGTCAATCACCTATCAATCACCCCCTGTCACTGCCACCCATCAATCACCCCCTGTCACTGCCACCCATCAATCAGCCCCTAACCTGCCCCTTGCGGGCAATCTGATCACCCACCCACACCAATAGATCGCCCGCAGATCCGACATCAGATCACCTCCCAAATCCATTGTTTACATCTATTCTCTCCTCTAAACACCCACTAATTACCCATCAATCACCTATCAATTACCCCCTATCACCACCTGTCACTGTTACCCATCAGATTAGACCCTAATCTACCCCTTGCGGGCACCCAATCACCCGCCCACACGCTCAGATTGCCCTCAGACCCCCCTTTATCAATTCGCCAGTGCAATATTTACATCTGTTATTCCCTGTAATAACCCACTGATCACCTGTCAATCACCTATCAATCACCCCCTGTCACTGCCACCCATCAATCACCCCCTGTCACTGCCACCCATCAATCAGCCCCTAACCTGCCCCTTGCGGGCAATCTGATCACCCACCCACACCAATAGATCGCCCGCAGATCCGACATCAGATCACCTCCTAAGTGCAGTGTTTACATCTCTTCTCTCCTCTAAACACCGACTAATTACCCATCAATCACCCCCTATCACCACCTGTCACGGTTACCAATCAGATTAGACCCTAATCTGCCCCTTGCGGGCACCCAATCACCCGCCCACACCTCAGAACGTCCTCAGACCCCAGCCCTGGTCACCTCGCTAGTGCATTGTTTGCATCTATTTCCCCCCTCTAATCACACCTTGAGACACCCATCAATCACCTCCTGTCACCCCCTAGCACACCTACCCATCAGATCAGGCCCTAATTTGCCCCGTGTGGGCTCCTGATCACTCGGCCAAACCCTCAGGTCCCCCTCAGACCCCCTTCCGATCACCTCCCCAGTGCATTGATTGCATCTATTTTCCCCTCTAACCGCCCCCTGAGACACCCATCAATCACCTCCTGTCACCCCCTAGCACTCCTATCCATCAGATCAGGCCCAAAACATCCTGTCATCTAAGAGGCCACCCTGCTTATGACCGGTTCCACAAAATTTGCCCCCTCATAGACCTCCTGTCATCAAAATTTGCAGATGCTTATACCCCTGATCAGTCATTTTGAGAAATTTGGTTTCCAGACTACTCACAGTTTTGGGCCCGTAAAATGCCAGGGCAGTATAGGAACCCCACAAGTGACCCCATTTTAGAAAGAAGACACCCCAAGGTATTCTGTTAGGTGTATGATGAGTTCATAGAAGATTTTATTTTTTGTCACAAGTTAGCGGAAATTGATATGTATTGTTTTTTTTTTCACAAAGTGTCATTTTCCGCTAACTTGTGACAAAAAAAAAATCTTCTATGAACTCACCATACTCCTAACAGAATACCTTGGGGTGTCTTCTTTCTAAAATGGGGTCACTTGTGGGGTTCCTATACTGCCCTGGCATTTAAGGGGCCCTAAACCGTGAGCAGTAGTCTAGAATCCAAAGGCCTCAAAATGACCTGTGAATAGGACGTTAGGCCCCTTAGTGCACCTAGGTTGCAAAAAAGTGTCACACATGTGGTATCGCCGTACTCAGAAGAAGTAGTATATTGTGTTTTGGGGTGTATTTTTACACATACCCATGCTGGGTGGGAGAAATCTCTCTGTAAAAGGACAATTGTGTGTAAAAAAAAATCAAACAATTGTCATTTACAGAGATATTTCTCCCACCCAGCATGGGTATGTGTAAAAATACACCCCAAAACACATTATACTACTTCTCCTGAGTACGGCGGTACCACATGTGTGGCACTTTTTTGCACCCTAAGTGCGCTAAGAGGCCCAAAGTCCAATGAGTACCTTTAGGATTTCACAGGTCATTTTGCGACATTTGGTTTCAAGACTACTCCTCACGGTTTAGGGCCCCTAAAATGCCAGGGCAGTATAGGAACCCCACAAATGACCCCATTTTAGAAAGAAGACACCCCAAGGTATTCCGTTAGGAGTATGGTGAGTTCATAGAAGATTTTATTTTTTGTCATAAGTTAGCGGAAAATGACACTTTGTGAAAAAAAACTATTAAAATCAATTTCCGCTAACTTGTGACAAAAAAAAAAATCTTCTATGAACTCACCATCCTCCTAACGGAATACTTCTTTCTAAAATGGGGTAATTTGTGGGGTTCCTATACTGTCCTGGCATTTTAGGGGCCCTAAACCGCGAGGAGTAGTCTTGAAACGAAATTTCTCAAAATGACCTGTGAAATCCTAAAGGTACTCATTGAACTTTGGGCCCCTTAGCGCAGTTAGGGTGCAAAAAAGTGCCACACATGTGGTATCGCCGTACTCAGGAGAAGTAGTATAATGTGTTTTGGGGTGTATTTTTCCACATACCCATGCTGAGTGGCAGAAATATCTCTATAAATAGACAATTGTGTGTAAAAAAAATAAAACAATTGTCATTTATGGAGATATTTCTCCCACCCAGCATGGGTATGTGTAAAAATACACCCCAAAACACATTATACTACTTCTCCTGAGTACGGCAATACCACATGTGTGGCACTTTTTTGCAGCCTAACTGCGCTAAGGGGCCAAAAGTCCAATGAGCATCTTTAGGCTTTACAGGGGTGCTTACAATTAGGCACCCCCCAAAATGCCAGGACAGTGAACACACCCCACAAATGACCCCATTTTGGAAAGTAGACACTTCAAGGTATTCAGAGAGGAGCATAGTGAGTCCGTGGCAGATTTCATTTTTTTTTGTTGCAAGTTAGAAGAAATGGAAACTTTTTTTTTTTCTTTTTTTTGTCAGAAAGTGTCATTTTCCGCTAACTTGTGACAAAAAATAAAATCTTCTATGAACTCACCATGCCTCTCACTGAATACTTTGGGATGTCTTCTTTCCAAAATGGGGTCATTTGGGGGGTATTTGTACTATCCTGGAATTTTAGCCCCTCATGAAACCTGACAGGTGCGCAGAAAAGTCAGAGATGCTTGAAAATGGGAAAATTCACTTTTGGCACCATAGTTTGTAAACGCTATAACTTTTACCCAAACCAATAAATATACACTGAATGGGTTTTTTTTTTATCAAAAACATGTTTGTCCACATTTTTCGCGCTGCATGTATACAGAAATTTTACTTTATTTGAAAAATGTCAGCACAGAAAGTTAAAAAAATCATTTTTTTGCCAAAATTCATGTCTTTTTTGATGAATATAATAAAAAGTAAAACTCGCAGGAGCAATCAAATAGCATCAAAAGAAAGCTGTATTAGTGACAAGAAAAGGAGGTAAAATTCATTTAGGTGGTAGGTTGTATGACCGAGCATTAAACCGTGAAAGCTGCAGTGGTCTGAATGGAGAAAAAGGCTCTGGTCCTTAAGGGGCGAAAAGACTGTGGTCCTGAAGTGGTTAAAGAAAACCTGAACTGAAAATTAAAAGTCAAAATAAGCATACACAAGTCATACTTACTTCCTGTGTAGTCTACTCCTCAATCTCTTTTTCCTCTCCTGCATCCTGTTTGTCCACTGTGATCAATGGATTTCTCCGTCCTCCATTTGGAAAATGGCCATTACACCATAACAGCTTTCTGGATAGCACACAGTTAAACTGTAACATCGCCCACTTGAGCCATAGGGAAACATGGACACATCAGTTCTCCTCTCAACTGTAACTGACAGCAACTGAACTGATATATAACCGACAGCAACTGATATATTTCAGTTCTGACAAAATGTTGTCAGAACTGGGAGGGATCACTGTCAGCAGAAAATGGTGAGTTTCTCAGAGGAACTGATGGCAAGGTAACTATGTAATGTTCATTTGAAGCTACCTCATGTGTTTATTTTAAATAATTTTACTCAGTACAGGTTCTCTTTAAGTCAGGAGTTGATTGGTCAGAGCACACATCCGTTTCTCTTGTGCAGCATACAATTGTGTTTCTTTCTTCCTGGGGGTGTTATGGGGGAGGGGGTGCAGATGGGCTTGCGGGGGCAGCGTCTGCGGGGCTTGTCTGTGCCCTGCCCCCCGCTCACCCCACCGTCGGTGTGTTTGCTCCCAGGACATGCAATGTGCACCACAGGTAGGTGAATTCTCAAAGGTTGGGAATCTATCCTTTGGGGGGCAGCATGGGTGTCCCCTCCCCCCCCCCCCCGGGAACCGGCCATGTCCAAGAGGTGTACCGGCAATGTTCTCTCGCTCCCCCCTCACTGAGGGGCAGCTGCAGCACTCCCAGGCAATGGATGCCTTGTGGAGGTGTCTGCACTGCCCTTCATTTCTTGGGGGTACAAGGAGGCCTACACGCGGCACCCCTGTTGAGATGCAAAATATTGCATGGGCCAACTCCTGCAGGAAGAGCAGGTGGATAGTTTCGCTCCTGCATATTCTGGTGGGCGAATGCAACATGTAAACGCTTTGCTATTTTAATAAGTCAGTTGACTTGAGGCAGCTAGTATTTAAAGGACACCCGAGGCGAAAATAAACTAATGAAATAAATGATTCTATCTATCTTCCATTTCCTAAAAATGACTTTTTAAAACACATTCATTAAAGTATACAAAAGCTAAAATCTATTAACTATTGACCCTTTTTATCTCTTTCCTGCTCTCAGAAGCCATTTTCTGCTAGGAATGTTTTTTATAGTTGCAATAGAAAGGAGTCAGGACTGAGTCAGCCACTTACATGCCTGATATTTAACTCTTTGAGACAGAGAAAGAAAAAAAGGAACACAGCATAGTAATTTGTGTGCCTGGCACTGTACATACACGCATACACGTCTATCTCATCATGTCACATGTCACCTTGGCTATCCTTTAAGTCAGGAGTAGGGAATCTATCGTTTGGGGGGAGCATAGGTGGTCCCCCCCC
The DNA here is from genome assembly GCF_040937935.1 of Hyperolius riggenbachi. Lineage (NCBI taxonomy): Eukaryota > Metazoa > Chordata > Amphibia > Anura > Hyperoliidae > Hyperolius > Hyperolius riggenbachi. Next base: position 327,005,613 of record NC_090649.1, on the reverse strand, counting down.
CCCCCCCCCGGGCACCGGCCATGTCCGGGAGAAGCTTTGGCATTTTAATTAGTCAACAGACTCAAGGAAGCCAGTATTTAAGTCAGGAGTTAACTGGTCAGAGCAGCATACAATTGTGTTTCTTCCTGGGGGTGTTGTGGGGGGGGGGGGGGGGGGGTGGAGAGGGGGGGTGGGTGCAGATAGGCTTGCCTAGTGGTGGCAGTGTCTGGGGGGCTTGTCTGCGTTTTGCTCCCTCTCACCCCACTATCGGTGTGTTTGCTCCCAGGACATGCAATTTGCACCACAGGTAAGTAAATTCGCAAAGGTTGGGAAAATATCCTTTTGAGGGGCCATGTCTGGGGGGTGTACCCTTTTCTCTTATGCAGCATATCATTCTAATCTAAGCAGGACTAAAGATGAATAACATATAAGTCTACATCTATGCATGTGACCAGGATTTACCAAGATTGCTGGAAAAAAAACACTTACTGTATGAGTTGGCATAACCACCAATTCAGCGCCATTTCTAGTATTTTGCTGATTTCATTAAAGATTAGGCTGAGCAACCTGAAGACGCTTAAACTAAACTTGCAGTGAACAGAAGAGGAGCCTCTGGCACTGTCCAAAGCAAGTGATTTATTTAGTCTACAAGTTATATAATGGTTATACGATGTTGGTACAAATGCAGATATGCCAAGGTAGCTGGTGTTTGGTACACAAGGTGTAGTCATTCAGGTGAAAAAGCACCGACACAACAGATGTTTCCTGTCTTCCTAACGCTTTCTCATAAGCACCACTTAGTGCCATTAATGTATCTTGGCATTTCTGCATTTGTACCAACATTGTATAACTTGTGGACTACATAAATCACTTGCATTGGACAGTGCTCGAGGCTCCTCTTCTGTTCACTGCAAGTTTAGATTAAACGTCTTCACGTTGCTCGGCTCTAACTTTAATTAAAATCAGCAAAATACTAGAAATGGTGCCGAGATGGTGGTTGTGCCAACTCAAACAGTAAGTGCTTTTTTTTCCCAGCAAGCTTGGTAAATCTTGGGCAGATGTTTTGGATGTTACCCAGCATTCTGTTTCTGTTCACTGCATAGATTGTCTGGATCTCATGAGCACGCCCCCTTGTCTGCATATTCATGATGTAAATCTGCCCCTCCACCACATCATAGGGAAATTCTATTTTATTATGTGTATTTTCTTTCTTCTTCTTCTTTTTTTTTTGGGGGGGGGAGGGGGAGAGGGAGGGGCACTACCTTATTATGTGTGCGGGTTTTTTACTTGGGGGGACAGGGATATTGTTTAATTAGAATAACAGTTATTTTGCCAAACTGTGTTTCAGGAAGTAACTCAGGCCCACTGCCGTTGGGCAACTGAATCGAGATATATATGGAGACTGCCATATTTATGTCCTTTTAAACAATACCAGTTGCCTGGCAGCCCTGGTGATCTATTTGGCTGCAGTAGTATGTGAATAACACCAGAAACAATCATGCAGCTAGTCTTGTCAGATCTGACAATGTCAAACACCTGATCTGCTGCATGCTTGTTCAGGGTCTAAAAGTATTACATGCAGGGGATCAGCAGGACAGCCAGGCAACTAGTATTGTTTAAAAGGGTATAAATATGGCAGCATCCATAGCCCTCTTGTTACAGTTGTCCTTTAACTATTAACATTATAAATGACCATAAATCTGTATTCTTACCTGTTACTGCAGCTGTTGTGCGGCTTGTGATCGATTCTGTAATTGTAAATTGAACAATTTCAGATATGGGATCTAAGAATTATGGCAAATAACTTTTTTCAATCAGTATCGGGTTCTACTTTTCATATTTACTGCGACACATATTTAAACTTGCTAGAGATGGTATAGGTAACGCAAACTAGGGGGCTGCAGCATTTTTTAGATTTCTAAGGCGTTTCTGCCTCAATGTTAAAGTATAGGAAAGTGGAAAACCGCTCTGAAAAATGCAAGATCAGAGCAGTTTTCCAGGCGTTTTTGTTACAGTAGCTGTTCAGTAACAGCTTTACTGTAACAATATATGAAATCTGCTACACAAAAACGCTCCAAAAAACGCTAGGCATGTTAAGAAAACCTCTCTAAACATGCCTAGAATCGCTCTGAAATCTGCTTCAAAAACCTCTAGCGTTTTTCGGATCTGCTAGCGGTTTTTGGTGTGCACTGGCCCTATGAGATTGCGACCCGTGGCTGGGTTGGGACCTCCTGCACATGCACTGGCGGGGCGTGCACCTCCTGTGATCACGCTTCAGAGCAGAGCTGGTTTAAAGTGACCCTGAGACGAAGTTTAATAAAAGATTTATACATACCTGGGGCTTCCTCCAGCCCTCTCCGCACCGATCGTTCCCACATCATCCACCTCCGTCTTCTTCTTCTCCCTTTACAAGCCACGTAAGTTGGGCCAGTCGGGGCGTACTGGGCAAACAGGTATGTATAAATCTTTTATTAAACTTCATCTCCGGTAAACTTTAAGCTCCCTACCCTTAGGCAAAGGCAGCTACCCCCCTCTTGTTACAGTTGTCCTTTAACTATTAACATGATATATGACCATATATCTGTATTCTTACCTGTTACTGCAGCTGTTGTGTGGCTTGCGATTGATTCTGTAATTGTAAATTGAACAATTTCACATATGGGATATAAGAATTACATAATACAAAAAACTTTTTTCAATAAGTACCAGGTCCTACTTTTCATATTTACTGCCACACTGGCAGCCAGCCCAGTGGTCCGGTTCCTCCACAGCAAAATTCTTAATTCCCAATAGTCTCTCTTCCTAGGTAGTAAGGTGCCCCCAGTATAGGTAGTGTGGTGTCCCCAGTATAGGTAGTAAGGTGCCTCCAGTTTAGGTATTAAGAAGTCCCCAGTATAGGTATTAAGGAGTCCCCAGTATAGGTATTAAGGTGCTTCCAGTATAGGTATTAAGGTGTCCCCAGTGTAGGTATTAGGGTGTACCCAAGTATAGTTGGTAAGGTGCTCCCCCCCCCTTTCTCCCATACCACTCATGCTGTCTCCAGATCAGACCTCCAGATTAGCGTGGCGACAGACAGACCTGCAGATCAGCGCGGGATACGAGAGAGGAGTGGCAACAGCAACTGCGCACATCACTTTGAATGCAGGAAGTGAAAGAGACGTCACTTCCGCATGTGAAGTCTGCGTTACTGTGCGCTGCTCTGCCTCAGGTCCCACGCTGATCTGCAGGCCCGTCTGTCTGTCACCATGCTGATCTGAGGTCTAAACAGGGCAAAAGGGAGAGCATCAGGACAAATGAAAAACATTTTTAAAGAGGCAATGGAGGACACCTGAGGGGCCCCTACAGATCCTGGGGCCCTAGGGCAATTGCCCCTTTTGTCTATATTGTAGCGCCGGCCCTGCTCGAGAGGTCGGGAGTGCTCTGAGCTTGCGCAGCTTCAAAAGACTTGAACTGTGCAAGTGCAGAGTGCTCCCGGCCAAGCGAGCATGATCACGAGGCAGAAGATTCCGACCCAGCTGCAGGTCATGATCTTACAGAAGGTGTAGCGACATTCTGGAGAACAGTGGAACCGCAGCATGATAACTGAGACGTCTAGGGGCTGAAAGAGGCCCCAGGTGGAGAAAAGTTTTCTGCCTCATGTATCTTTTAAGAAACCACAATATTTAGTCTTTTGGTATTGCAAGCTTATTTTTTCCACAAATTTAATCCGTATTATTTAGATACCAATGTTAATACAAATTATTAGACTTCAAACTCAATTCCACCCCCCCCCCCCCCCCAAAAAAAATCTTTAAACTTTGGATTGTGGGGACAGTGATAAAGACTCTTTGGGGTTTTATTGCGGTTTTGTCCATATTGGGGAGATGGTCCTTCACTTCTTACCCCTTTTATCAGCATGGACCACCATGGCTTTAACAGTTCCCCTGCTGGTCCCGAGGACAGGAAATGAGGGACTGCAGTTAAACCTTGACAAATACCCAAGATTCACTTAAAGAGGAGCTGCCAGCCATACTATCTCAGAAAAAAAAACCACATATATAAGTAGATAAATGCTTGCTCTACTTACATAACATATGTATTGCCCTGTCCATGTTTTGATTTTAGTGATATTTCTACATAAAAAAAAAGAAAATCCTTCTTAGCATTTCCCATTTTCCCATTTTAAGTGTGGCTATTTTGAAGCCAATTCTGATGCAATTTCCTCTCTTAGTCTCCTCTGCCTGATTTGCTCGCCCTTCACTATAGAAAGTGCTTTGTCTCAGCATATTGGCCAATCAGAGAGGAACAGAGGTGTGGGAGGGGAAAACAGGAGGGAAAGAGGATTCAGCCAATCAGGCTGCGTTAGTTAAGTCTGAGGGGAAGTACAGAAGCAAAAAAGGACAACCCAGCATGCCCTGCAACTTCCTTTTTGTGTACCAAATTTTGTGTGTACCAAATAAGGGTCAAGTAAACTGGGGAATGATCATTTATCAACAAGAAAAGAAATAGTGATTTTAACTTTTGGATTGCCTGGTTAACAGCATCCTTATTACTTGTTTACCAGATAAAAATAAAGAACTGATTTTTTATTTTATGCCCGACAGTTACACTTTAACCATTTTCTGCCAGGATAAGATTGATAGAAATGTTCCCAGATGAGAACATGTGCAGCAGTAAGAACTAAAAAAATCTTCTTTTACACACTATTGAAGACTAAAATAAAGATGTTTCCTGGAGCTGGGCTTCTTATTCCTTAGATTTATTGAATAACCTCTGAAAACACAATCTCTGCAAAGTGCAAAGGAGAGGGATACTGGCACTAAACGTAGGCAGGATGCTTCAGGATCTAGTTCTTAAAGCAGACCTGAACTCAGAACCCCTCAGCTCTAAAAGATACACAACAGCGTAATAACCTTTAAACAAAAACATTTCTTTGTTAAAGCTGATACAAATCCTAAAATAACTCTGCACTTTCTACTTTCTGATTCATGGAAGCAAATATATTGTTAACGTCCTGTGCATTTAAATGAGCGTATCTGTTCTCTCTGCCATGGCAGTCATGTGACACAGGGGAGAGATCAAATTACAACTTGTTATTAGACACAAATTGGGGGAATTAAACAGGCTAAACTCTCTAAATACATACAGGGTGCATTTCTCTGTGTTTTCCTTCTGTCATGTGCAAGAGTTCAGGTCCACTTTAACAGTACTTGTGCTCTCAGGTTGCATCTAATTGTATATAGAGAATGTTGCTGGGCAGTGTGGGCACCATGCGTACGATTCCACACTTTATTCAAATTCCTTAGAGGCACATACAGCTTAAATCAATGACAGAGATGGGGGAGAAGGAGAGGTCATGGCCTGACAGCCTCTTCATGGTGCAACCGCTTTGTCTGACGAGGTGGTTGTACCATGAAATGGCTGTCAGGTCATGACCTCTCTAGCAACTTATTATTTAAAAGTGTATTGGGAAGAATAGAGATCTCTTCAGTTGATCTCTTTAAATTGCACTCCTGTACACCATGTTGGCATTCCGGATTTTAAATGCAGCTCACATTTTTTTCAAATAAGACGAGGGTCGTGAAATACATGCTTTAGGGGAAGAATTTAATGAGAAAAAAATTGAGAATTCTATTCATAAATATCCGTGAAAGGTAAAAAGCAATTATTGAGGAAACTCAGTAACACATAATTTGTTTACATTCAGGGGCAAACCTTTACATGTTGTGTTTCTGTCATTGTGGAACACATCCTGCAACTTGAAAGGACCACTATCGCAAAAAAAGAGTCAAAAGCAAAAAAATAGTAAAATACATGTGTAAATTTACATATAAGAAGTACATTTCTACCAGAATAAAATTCAATTTAAATTATTTTTTGCCTATGTTGCTGTCACCTACAGCAGGCAGTAAAAACATGATAGGTCTGACAGGTTTTGTACTAGTCTATCTCTTCATGGAGGATACTCAGTATTTCCATTATTCTTTACAAAATCACTCCATGGAATGGATTTATATGATTCAGGCCGGAATCCTTAATTGTTTACACACTGTTTTAGCAGTTGCATTTCACAACTGCAGTTTAATAAGTTCTCTTGAAAATAAAGAAAACCATGAGAATGCCCCATGAGGATATGGACTAGTCCAAAACCTTTCACTGTCATAATTGTATTACCTACTGTAAGTGACAGCGACATAGGAAAAAATATTTTATAGTGCATTTTTTCTGTGATAAATGTACATGTTATAAGTATGCATTGCATACACATGGATTTTACAATTGACAATTTTCCTTATGGTGACCCTTTTACTGTTTATAATGTTCCTTGTGAGGTTTCATTGTCAGTCTTGCCATTTCTATTGCACTTTGCTGCATTTCCACAATCATAACATCTTACTTATCACAGATATTGCAAAACAGACTTCACATGTGTGTTTCTCATAAAACGTATTCATGTATAACATTACACCGACCCATTTGAAAAACGTGAGCTAAATCCAATATGCTGGTCAGCAACATGGTGAGATGAGTTTGTGGTCCAGCTGAAAGACTTCCCCCCCCACCCTCCAGCTTACACCCATATTCGAACTGTCCATGCCTGCTACCATTTTATTTTGCCAACTCCTGACCTATGAAAAAAAATAAATATATATATATACGATATATATATATATATATATATATATATATATATATATATATATATATATATATATATATATATATATATTATTTTATACAGGGTGTATAAATAATAATAATAATATATATATATTTTTTTTACAAAAGCAGAAAACTCTGTGCTCCATTAGATAATTGCATTTACCAATCAATGTACAACATTACAAATCAATTTTAAGTACATTTTTTTTTCTTTCTTGTAGTTGCTTTTGAAAACATTCCTAAAATCGATTTACTGTATACTGAGTCTCATGGCATTGATGGGACTGTCCTGTGATGACATCGATTAGCAGTTTTCTCCAGGCAGAAATACCCACTCTGTTGCCTGTGGATCTTGCAGCCCAACATAAAGTTACACATCCAGTTACTGAAGATGTGACACTACAGGACACCTAAGAACTTCCAGTAGTCATCTGAGAAATTACTGAACTGGCAGGCTGGGTATATTAAAAACTTCTGTAGCTAAGAACTTTTGGAAGTACTAAAATGTTTTGGAAGATATATATTTTTTGGGGGTAGATTTTAGTTTTTTGGGGAAGATTTAAATGACTTGTTTTTCTTTTTAGTGCCCAGTTCCTTGAAATGACCCACTTTTTCAAAAGCACTTTACATACCTGAACAAATAACACCAGCATCCTCATGGGGGACACAGTTATGATTGCCCCATCCTATGTGTCTGCAGTCCCATAGGAACGACTCATTTCCATCGCAACTCACATCATCAAGTAAAATGTTGCCAGACCCTGCTCCAAAATATGCGTCTGTCAGTGCTGAAGTGGCATATCCGCAATTCATCTGTCTGCACACAACATGTGCATTGTTTATGGTCCATATGTCATCACACACGGTTCCCCAAGAATTATTGTATCTTATTTCCACTCTTCCAGAGCACCTGTCTGTTCCACCAACAAGCTGCATGTCATAATGTTCTTAAAAACAAAAAACAAAATACATCTTTTTATCAATTCCATACAAAACTTGCCATACACAGTACATGTTACCTTCTAAATACATTTGCTGAAAGTTAGGATAATTATCATAGTGGTATGTATGGAACTGTAAAGATTATGTGATCTATAATATACAATTATTTGCTGTTTAGGAAACGGAAATAGCCAGGGGCAAATTGCAGCTGCAAATTCTCAGTCCATAAACTGACAGCTGATAAATGTATTCGCAGAAAACTTAGCAGCAGCTGGCTTGTGTTGTGAATTTTGCACTCTGTACTACAGGTTTGCAGGGCAGCACAATTCTTTCTGGCCACCAACATATAGATTTCAATCCAATCTTATTAAATTGTCGATTTTAAAAATTTTAAAATTATCACAAACAAATTCATCTAAAATGATCATTCGAATGTTTTAAAACAATCTTTTCATCTTTCTTTATCTACTGTAAATTATCCTGTAACAATTGCTCTTTACTCACCTCGTTCCTGCGCTAGCTCTCCTGCAAGGGCAGCGTAGTGTAACGATCGCTTGTCACACTCCAGCTTCCGCTCAGTCTTCAGTCTGTCTCCACATGGTGGAGAACGACAGCCTGACGTGCTTCCTGGAGCTGGCGTCCTCTGTTGCTGGGCACGCGCGTGTGCCTCTTCTACCCTTATATTGCAGTGGCCATAGGCGGTATTGCACCCTCCCTAATTGAGAGGCAGGGTATTTAAAGGATACCCGAGGTGACATGTGACATGATGAGATAGACATGTGCATGTACAGTGCCTAGCACACAAATAACTATGCTGTGTTCCTTTTTTTTTGTTCTCTGCCTGAAAGAGTTAAACATCAGGTATGTAAGTGGCAGTTCCTGTCTGGACTGGGTCAGACTACAATGTGACCCTCACTGATAAGAAATTACAACTATAAAAAAACTTTTCTAGCATCTGAGAGTAGGAAAGAGATAAAAAGGTTCAATAGTTCATAGATTTTAGCTCTTGCATGCTTCAATGAATGTGTCATTGAGCAAAAACAGTAAAAACTTAAAAAGTAGATTTAAATATAAAATAAAACTGTAGGATATCTTAAAAAGTCATTTTTAGGAAAAGGAGAATAGATACAATTGTTTATTTCATTAGTTTATTTTCACTTTGGGTGTCCTTTAAACCCTGCACTCTCATGCTTCATGGCTGTTGCATCCCTGGTCACAGCCACAGCGTTCTGACGCCATTCCCCCTTCCCTTTCCTGGATCTCTTCCCTGTTGGCTCTCCCTTGACCAAGCTCTCCCTTCCAGGTTTCCCTTTAGGCAGGGAACACACTTGTCTTTCAGTTTTCTGTGAGCGTTTTTCTGCGTACGTTTTCTGCACACCAAGTGTGTGTCTATGAAGGAAAACTCATGCATTTTTTTCACAGCAGCTGATGTAATTGATAGAGAAAACTGACAAAATGTGTCAGAATGTCAGTTTTTTTTCTGTGCGCAAATAACATATTAAGTGTGAACTAGCCCATTGATTAACATTAGCTCTCAGTTTTTCTGTGCAGAAAACGCGCACGAAAACAGTCAACTGTGTTCCCTGCCTTAGCAAATCCTTATTGCTTTACCTGCCCTTCCTGTATCTCAGCACTTCCCAACCTGTCTCCCTTTGCCTTTCTCTGGTTCCTGCAGTCCACCTTTATGTCACCTCAGCATCCCGGGGTTTCCTTCAGCCTTCCATGCCTGTTCCCAGCCTGTGTGATCCCTCCTTGGGATCTCTTCCCTCAGTCATCTCCCTGCCTGCACTCCCCGGGATTACCTATGTCTGCCAGTTCCCTCTGGGAACTCTCCAGTCACCCGCAGCTTCTTGGGGTTTCCTTCAGCCTGTTAGTTCCCTTCGGGAACCCTCTAGTCATATGCAGCCACCTGGGGTTTCCCTTCCTGTCAGTTTCCCTGTGGGAATGCTCCAGTCTCCAGCAGCAATCCAGGGTTTCCCTCAGCCTGCCAGTTCCCTCCAGGAACCCTCCAGTCACCTGCAGATTTCCCTCAGCCTGTCAGTTCCCCTCTGGAAGCTCTCTAGTCATCAGCTGTATCCAAGGGATTCCTCCAGCCTGTCCGTTCCCTTCTGGGTTTCTAGCCTGTCAGCTTCCTTCCCAGGAAATACCTCTGACTGCAGAATCTTCAGGACTTCCCCTGTCAGTCAGCACCCCTCCTGGGATCCTAGCTGTCAGCTTCTAACCCGGGATTCCCCCTGCCTGTCTGCTGCCCTCCTGGGAGCCTCTCGGTCAGAATTTCCGGGGATTAACCTGTCAGTCTGTTCCCCTCCTGGGAACTCCTGCCTGTCAGTATCCTTCCTGGAATCCCTAAGGTTAGGCTCATCTGCTATGCAAGCCTGTCCTAGCCTGATAGCTTACGGTCCACTCTGCTTGAACCCCCTCCTATCCCGTCTGGTACCCTCTGTTCTTCCTGACACTGATGTGGTAGTCCTGGGGGGTCGTGACCTGGCAAACACCAGGCAGCAAAGTAGTCCCCCACCCACTAGGGGTGACGGCCCATCATCCCTTGCAGGATGCGCTGGTGAAGACCCATGCTTGCTTAGACCCCACACCCTGGGGCTGCTCGCCCCTTGATACCTTGACGGGATCAACAGAACCCCGACATTTTACAGGAACCCTGACATATCCATTCCCCTATCTGATAACACAATTGCATTTGACATGCAAAGATCACAATTAATCCTTTATCCCTTTCTAATTTGCCATGTTTACTTTAACCACTTCAGCCTTCAGTCTTTTCCACTTTATGCATCCGAGCAATGTTCACCTCCCATTCATTAGCCTATAACTTTATCACTACTTATCACAATTAACTGATCTATATCTTTTTTTTCTGCCACCAATTAGGCTTTCTTTGGGTGGTACATTTTGCTAAGAGCCACTTTACTGTAAATGCATTTTAAAAGGTAGAATAACAAAAAATGGAAACAATTCATTATTTCTCAGTTTTCAGCCATTATAGTTTTAAAATAATACATGCCTCCATAATTAAAACTCACGTATTGTATTTGCCCATATGTCCCGGCTATTACACCGTTTAAATTATGTCCCTATCACAATGTATGGCGACAATATTTTATTTGGAAATAAAGGTGCATTTTTTCCGTTTTGCATCTATCACTATTTACAAGTTTAGAATAAAAAAAAATATATAGAAATATTTCATCTTTACATTGATATTTAAAAAGCTTAGACCCTTAGGTAAATATTTACATGTTTTTTTTATTGTAATGTTTTTTGTTTTTTTTATATTAAACATTTTGTTTGGGTATTTTTGGGAGGGTGGGATGTAAACAGTAGTTTGTAATGTAAATGTGTATTGAGTTTTATTTTTTTTTTACTTTTAGTTGTAGTTTTACTTTTTGGCCACAAGATGGAGGCCATGAGTTTGTTTACATGACGTCACTCTAAGCGTAACATACGCTTAGAGCGACGCATGGGGGACGCAACAGCCAGAAAAAGCGAAGCTTCTGAGAGAAGCTGTCGCTTTTTCTGCGGGGGAGAGGAATCAGTAATCGGGCACCTTAGCCCAATTCACTGATTGCCTGGCTAACGAACCGCGGGCCGGGAGCGCGTGTGCACGTGGCCTCCTGGGCGTAGCTAGTACGTCCAGGAGGCCGAAGTAGTTAATGTTCCATTTGTATTTTTGGTATTTTGTGTGGTTGCTTGAAAAGCAAGATACCACATTGCACAAATTGTTTTACGTAGCTTAAATCCAAGAAAGAGAGTGTGAATGCTGATGTGTGCCTATCTGCTTTGTGAAGGGCAGCAGGATTGACTGCAGACACCATGCATGTGCTGAACCTAAAACCATGTCTGTATATTAAATAATACTGAAGCAACTGTGAAAAATAAAGTTAGATACTCTCCTATGTAGAGGGAAGGCTTTGGAAGCCATAGAGCCTTTATGGTCCGCTCGCAGTTCCTTCGGTCTACCGCTGTCCCCTTACCCCCTTCCATCATTCCATTACCTCCTTGCACCACTCCGTTGAAGTTATTTGAATATGTCTTTTTGGGTCCTCATGAAGGCTTCAGAGGTATGCAGGTCCTCAAGTACTTCTGAAGACGAGTGGGATCATCATGCACACACCTGACTCTAGTTTGTTATTATTTTTACATACACAATAGCAAAGATCCATATAAACAATGCATTCTAGCTTATATAGGTGGTCACAAGAGCAATACGTATATCCTTTAACAAATAGCAAACATTTAACAGACTTGATCAACAACACTGAATTAAACTGAGCCACTTGTTGTGTGAAGGACAAGAAATTCGTATTGTCTCTAAAGGTCAATAATTTATCCTTTGATTGGTTGGAGAAATCATGTAATTTTAGGACATCTGCTGTAGTGTATGTCCTTAAATATTAGGGTGATATTAATAGCACATTAATAAAACCTTTCACCCTTTAAAATGCAGCTAAAATAAAATAATTCTTAGTAAATAAAAACAAAAAAACACCAAAAGAAAGCCTAATTTGTGGCAAAAAAACTGATGTACAGACTATTTTGGTGTCATAAGTGGCGATAAACTTATTGGCGAATGAATAGGAGGAGTGTGAAATGTGAAAATTGCTCTAGTTTTCAAAGGGAAATCAACCCGTGGTGGGGAAGTGATTAACCCTCCTGGCGGTATGAAAAATTCCGCCAGGAGGCAGCGTGGCAGTTTTTTTTAGTTTTTTTTTTTTAAAATCATGTAGCGAGCTCAGGGCTCGCTACATGATAGCCGCTGCTCAGCGGCATCCCCCCGCCCTCTTCGATCGCCTTAGGCGATCTCCGATCAGGAAATCCCGTTCAAAGAACGGGATTTCCTGGAGGGCTTCCCCCGTCGCGGTGGCGACGGGGCGGGATGACCTCACCGCCGTCGTGACGTCATTGGGAGTCCCGATCCACCCCTCGGCGCTGCCTGGCACTGATTGGCCAGGCAGCGCACGGGGTCTGGGGGGGGGCCCGCGCGCCGCAACGGATAGCGGCGATCGGGCGCGGGGCGGCGGCGATCAGTGTGCTGGCGCAGCTAGCAAAGTGCTAGCTGCGTCCAGCAAAAAAAAAAGTAAGAAAATCGGCCGAGCAGGGCCGGAGAAAACCTCCTGCGCGGCTTACCCCGAACTACGTTCGGGGTTACCGCCAGGAAGGTTAATAGTGTTTACCGACATTTACAATTGCTTCTGCATACAAAAAAAGTAGTGTGAAACTTTGTTTTAAAAAATACATTACTCAAATTGTGTATTCAATAAATAACACTAAAGGACTTGCTTACTGTATAAAACAGTGTCAACAATATAGACCACTTGGGCCACTTGGAGACTTATAGGGCTTGATTCACTATGCGGTGCTAACCTACTTAGCACGTCTAAAGTCTTTAGGCGTGCTAATCAGGGTGCTAAGTAGGTTAGCACTGGTTTTCTCAATCAGATCGCACGCTAAGTATTGCGCGCAAAGTTTTGCGCGTGCAAAGTCCTATGCGCGCGCTAAGTCCCATAGGCTTTAATGGGCACTTTGCGCAGAGCGCCCTGCAGTGCGCACGTAAAGTTTTACGCGCATGAAATTTTACGCGCATAAATGTTTATGCACGAAAAGCTGGTTTAGACGTGCTAAGGGGGTTTTCACAGGCGTGCTAACAGTTAGCACCGCTTTGTGAATCAAGCCCATAGTCTAATAAATGCATTTGTTTTACAGCATTAAATCTTAGAAATGTTTACCTGTTGTTGCATGATCTTCTGTGAATAGAAACGGCAACATGAAATTTGCAATTCAGTAAAAAAATCACCATTTACTCAATTTTTGATAACCTTGTCAAATATGTCACAATGCTAACATTATATAGCCCACTCTCGAAAATGCTAAAATGCTGTACTAAACTTTCAGTGTGTCCAAATGCTGATGGACAGATGTTTATTTTATTGAATAAGTCATCTGCGGTTAAGACTATCATAGACTCAGAATTATGATTGTATTTACTTGATTTTTCTTTATTTGACTTTAAAGCTGGTACCCAGCAAATACAACATATCACAATCCAGTTCAGGAATAAATAAATCCCTTTTATCCCCCTATACATTCCTAGTAGTTTGGGTCACCCTGAGCCGATTGGTTACTGTGTAGGAAAAAATAATGAAATGCTTTATACTAAAAAAAAATGCAAGTAGCAAAGATGGTTGTCCTACCATACAGTTATGGCAAAAGGAAAAAGAGGACCGAATAAGTATATGCTGCTCAAAACTTCACAATTTATTACAAATTCAATAAAACCCATACACCCACAATTGTGAGGACATATGTCAAGAACTAACCTGACACGATTATTGTACTACAATACAGTACACAGTGCTGTATGTGTCACAGGACACCTAGAGACACATCAATCAAATGGCGTAAATGCAAAATAATTATAATGCATACATCATCTCATAGTAAGATTGCTATCCTCATCAATATTGCACATATGTGGTAAACATATGTCTAATCATCTGGAAGGAAGCCAAAAGGAGAGTAGAATATAATAATGGCATAACCACTCACTGAGGGAAGATAGGTGTGACCAATATGATCTGGAAAAATTATATATTGGTGATATGATAATATCTATTGCATACATCTATACATCACCTGTGATGTAGCCATATCGGTAGAATATAATTGGCTAATACCACTCACAGAGGGTAGATGGGTGTAATCAATATGATTGGTAATAGAACGCCATTCAATATGAACAAAGGAGCCGCCAGCCGACTAACTATATAGGTACACCAAAAATACACAGAGGATTAGATCTATAAGAGTGCCAAAGGTGATGTCCATCAATCATATAAATCCATAGGATCAGCTGAAAAAACAAAGTTCAGTTCGTTGTATTTGCAAACCCTTGATTCCAGCAATATTAGAATGGCACAAAGAAAAATTGGCATATAGTTCCAAGCAGGATATAGAACACACCGATAGCATATGGTAAGGCTGAATAGGGAGAAAACTGTATCCTTAGCGATGAGGTAGAGTAATGGTCATGCCTTGTAGACACCCGCCAACAGGAGATTACATCCACAATCCACCCTGTGTCAAGGGCGTGCTAGTGTATATTTATATTTGAAGTGCTACCATTGATGTCACAACGCGTAGCAATATAAGCCAGCCTCCATAAGCTGTCTATGGGGCGTGACAAAAAGTCCTTGCCAGGGCGTAGAGAAGTACGTGTTATGTTCCAAACATCATATGCAATATCAGTCTCTTAGTGCTCTAGCAGTAAAGGCAGTGTTGTGCAAGTAACCCAGTATACTGCACAAAATTAGTGGCAGGAGATGGCACATATTACTCCCAAACTTGCGTACCCGTTGATTGCTGTACAATGCATAAACTGTTGTCAGGCATAGACACTTATCTGAGTCCGATGTGTGGGCTGCGGAAAGATGTGTAGGGCTTTGCCGCAAAAGGCGGCGGTTCGACAGTCCCGATAACCTGCAAGCCTCCGTGTATAAGATGGCTGCGGCGTGGCTAAGATAGCCGGCGGCTCCCTGGATAGGATCTTGCGTAGCGTGAAGACTAGACGGTAGACGTCACGCTACGCAAGATCCTATCCAGGGAGCCGTCGGCTATCTTAGCCACGCTGCCACCATCTTGTAGGTTATCGGGACTGCCGAACCGCCGCCTTTCGCGGCAAAGCCCTACACATCTTTCCGCAGCACACACATCGGACTCAGATAAGTGTTTATGCCTGACAACAGTTTATGCATTGTACAGCGATCAACGGATACGCAAGTTTGGGAGTAATATGTGCCATCTCCTGCCACTAATTTTGTGCAGTATACTGGGTTACTTGAACAACACTGCCTTTACCGCTAGAGCACTAAGAGACTGATATTACATCTGATGTTTGGAACATAACACGCACTTCTCTACGCCCTGGCAAGGACTTTTTGTCACGCCCCATAGACAGCTTATGGAGGCAACGCCCTTGACACGGTGGACTGTGGATGTAATCTCCTGTTGGCGGGTGTCTACAAGGCATTACCATTACTCTACCTCATCGCTAAGGATACAGTTTTCTCCCTATTCAGCCTTATCTGGATATTACAGCATATGCTACCGGTGTGTTCTATATCCTGCTTGGAACTATATGCCAATTTTTCTTTGTGCCATTCTAATATTGCTGGAATCAAGGGTTTGCAAATACAACGAACTGAACTTTGTTTTTTCAGCTGATCCTATGGATTTATATGATTGATGGACATCACCTTTGGCACTCTTATAGATCTAATCCTCTGTGTATTTTTGGTGTACCTATATAGTTAGTCGGCTGGCGGCTCCTTTGTTCATATTGAATGGCGTTCTATTACCAATCATATTGATTACACCCATCTACCCTCTGTGAGTGGTTATAGCCAATTATATTCTACCGATATGGCTACATCACAGGTGATGTATAGGTGTATGCAATAGATATTATCATATCACCAATATATAATTTTTTCCAGATCATACTGGTCACACCTATCTTCCCTCAGTGAGTGGTTATGCCATTATTATATTCTACTCTCCTTTTGGCTTCCTTCCAGATGATTAGATGAGGTGTTTACCACATATGTGCAATATTGATGAGGATAGCAATCTTACTATGAGATGATGTATGCATTATAATTATTTTGCATTTATGCCATTTGATTGATGTGTCTCTAGGTGTCCTGTGACACAGCACTGTGTACTGTATTGTAGTACAATAATCGTGTCAGGTTAGTTCTTGACATATGTCCTCACAATTGTGGGTGTATGGGTTTTATTGAATTTGTAATAAATTGTGCAGTTTTGAGCAGCATATACTGGTTCGGTCCTCTTTTTCCTTTTGCCATATTTGTTGTTTACCAGTGCTGGCACCTGCATATAAAACCATACACAAAATATTTTTTGCAACTCTATATATTTTTTCCTACCATACAGTTAGTGCTACAGCTAATAGCCTATAATCTAATAGATAAAATAAAGCAAATCTACATTTTGTTGCATTCGTTGTAGCCTCTGTAAAGGGACAAATTAACATTAAATGTTAACCTGTGGTAAACATGATGAAAACATTATTATCTTAACTTAAGCCTATTTCTAGGTTTGATTGATTTTGTTTGACTCCAGCTCCAGGCCTGCACACTACTAAGGTAAAACAGACACAGCCATATCTTCCTCCTTAGACTAACACTAGAGGGCGGATGTATGGCAGGGCAAACCACAGTGCCTGGCAATGACTGTCTAAATGCCCAGAGCTGTAGCCAGGATTCAGGAAGCATCTCATAAGAAGTAATGATGTGGTGGGAAGGAGAGTCTGTGGCACCCAGGCCTCAGCTCATTACTGGTAGCAAGCAACAGTGTGCTCCATGCCCCAGGAAAGCCTCAGGATCCTGACCAGAAACATCCACATACCATCAATTAGGGAGTGGCCAGGGATCAAAATCCTGGTCATCCAGTATGCATTTAAAGTGAACCCGAGGCGGGTGAAAAAAAAAAGTTACATACTAACCTAGGTATAGGGTTTTCCTCCTCAACTCCACCATAGCCATGCACTGACCCTCTGAACATATCCGACAAGAACTTGTCTGATATTTTCTCATGGCCGCACTCCCCACCATATATGGGCACTCCTGCATGAGTGCAACCGTGCTTGCGTAGTAACTTGAAACTGTTTGGCTCCATGCTATTGGGCAGACACAGATCTACTTGCGCAAGCGCTCGTGCAAGAAGAGTTGCATGGCTGCAAATTTCCAGAGGGTCCTGGGCAGTGGTCTTGATGACGTGGGAAGCCTCCGGAGGATCCAGAAGCTTCCCTCTCCATAGGTAAATATCTAACTATTTTATGCATCCACCTTGGGTTCACTTTAAAAAAAAACTTTGAGTTCAGTTTTGAAAAGTGTACAAAATGATTTCAAGCTTTCTTGGTTTTTGCTGCTCCCTGTGCTGGTGCTGAACTCTGCTTCCCTCAGGCTAAGCAGCAGGAAAGATTTAGCCAAGCTGAATGCTGCAGAGGTATAACCAAGCATTCAATTCCCTTCCAAGAGATTTAGAAAGGGGCATAACACTGGCAACTGGAGGTTGGGAGTTTGGTTATAGCAGCAGACTCCAAGGAACTGTAAGTGGGGAAAGGAATTCAAAGGGTGCAAACAAGGAGCAGTAAAGATCATGTGACACACTGTGTCAGTGAAGAAGACATGGCATTTGACAACCATTTTAATAAGTTAAATCATATGTTATAAATGTTGGTGGAAAAGAGAAGATGGAATGAGAATTACCTGATACTGCCACAGTAGATGTTTCTGTAAAAGAAAAAAAAAGAACTTGAAATATGTACTTCCAGCAAGTATAACGAAATGACCAATCTGTTGAAAATGTGTTTTAAAGGGAACCTGAACCAATTAAAATTATTTAAAATAAGCACATGATGTACCTGCAAATAAATATTACATACTTCCTCTCAGAAGCTCACCATTTGCTTCTAACAATGATTCCTTCTAGTTCTGACAAGATTTTGTCAGAACTGAAATATATCAGTTGCTGTGTAACGATTGGTGTCAGCACACAGAGAGAATCTGATTGTTGATGATCTGCAGAATCATCAACAATACAGATGTATACTTGATTATGGATGATCTGCAGAATCCCCAATAATACAAGTATGACTAACCTCTGGACACCAAATGAGTGAAGTATTAGATGAACTGAAGGTTATCTCCCGAGGAGCGGGAGATATAAATGGCTCGGCCAAGAGCCACCTGAGGGGCAGGTGGCCCTGGGCAGTGCAGAAACTATCTCCTAGATAGCAAGGGCCTGGTAACCAGGGATCAGATGGTAAACTGTACTACAGCCAGAGGAAGAGACCACTGGCTGGTAACAGGCCGGACTCTCTGAGGGGCGGAAGTCCTGTATGCAGCTGACACCTGATTGGAATGGTGTTACTGCTAGTACAGATCGACTGAGCACTCTGGGAGAGTGACAGCTTGAGTGGTCGGGCAGGCCAGGTCGGCAACACACGAGCAGATTAGGTACAGAGAGAGAGACTGATTCGGTAACCAGGTACAGGCAGGGTCTGGCAACAGGTAGGCAGATATGCAGAGGTACCGAATCAGAAGACAAGAGCAAGGTCAACAGAGCAAATGGTCATAACATATCAGTATAACAAAATCCTAGACTGAGGTGTGAGTTCCTTGGTCTTGACACCCTGGAACTAGTCTAGAGTATAACACAGTATTGGTACAGTGTTCCTAAACTTGAGTGTCTGGTCCTTGGTCACAACACCCTGGAACTGGTCTAAATGATAACACAGCAATGACACAGTATCGCTAAGCTTGGGTGTGAGGTCCTTGGTCACAACACCCCGGAACTGGTCTAAATGATAACACAGCAATGACACAGTATCCCTAAGCTTGGGTGTGAGGTCCTTGGTCACAACACCCTGGAACTGGTGTAAAGTATAACACAGCAATGACACAGTATACCTAAACTTGGGTGTGAGGTCCTTGGTCACAACACCCTGGAACTGGTCTAAAGTATAACAAATCAATGACACAAACGTAATCTGGCTAAGTGTGAATTCCCAGGTCCTCCTGGTTCTAACACACTGTAGGATCTGACTGGTCTGAGTGCTCACACGTTAGTATTCGCAACGGCAGACAACCAGCAACTGACAGGCAAGAAGTATATATGGTGCAGCGCTCCTCAGCGCCGCCCAGCCCCACTCAGCCAATCACTCACTGCGCTGGGATCAGCTGACTGTCCTGATCAGCTGATCCCTCTCCTATTGGTATAAAGGTCCTGCCTCCTAGCGCGCGCGCGCGCGCGTAGCTCTAGGCTCAGACAAACCAGACGCATGCTGCTGTGTGGAAACCGCCGGTCTGAACGCTGAGACAGCCGCCCCGCTGCCAGACCGCGCGGCGGTGTCTCCGCAATCCATTACATGCTGTCAGTTATATATCAGTTGCTGTCATTTATAACTGAAAAGACAACTAATGTGCAAGATTATGTCCATAAAACAAAGTAAGGGACAGGACAGGACAGGAATTTAAAGAGTTCCGATAGCACTCAAGCCACACAATCACATTTTGGGCTAAACACTAGTGCTGTGCCTAGGGAATAATGAGAGCATTCGGTATGTCTTCATTTTCATATGGGCACTTTCAGGAATCACTGAGTATCAGGGACATTTATTTATTGCTTATCCCTAATCTGACATACTTTTCCTTACCCATTAACTCCATCATAACACAAACTTTACCCTAACACTCATCTAAAGCTTTCTGTGCGCATCAGTATCAACTGGCCACCATTTTTGTGTTCTAAAATCTAGAAGAAACCTCTTGATAATTAAGTACACAACACTTATCAGTATTGATAATTTAGTTCCTCCACCCAGCAACCTAGGTAACTGACACTTATTATACAAATATTAATTACTAAAGTGCCTGACTAGAATTCTGCATTATCTTTAAAACAAGCGAAGGAAATAATACAATTCAATGTTGTGTTAAAGAGCATTACAGATCTGAAACTAAAAAATGTGTCCAGTTAAGGCTACTTTTTTATGGATATTGAACTATTAACTAGACAAGCAAAACTTTCAAGCTTGGTTTCACAGCAAGTAGGGTTTTGGTTTAGCAAGATTCTTGCATAATTGGCAGACAAGTTTGCCATGTTAAGTTTGACATTCATAAAGCCTGACAAAAAATAAAAATGCCGATTTTTATTCTTCAATGTCTTATACAGAGTTCTGTTAGGGTTAGGTTTTGGTGACATCCATGTCTTCATACTGAAAACTAGCACTCCCATGTATATGTTTATAATGCAACAAATGCCATGGCCAATAGTTATTAGTCTACACAAAGGTATAAATCTGATTAAGTCAATGTATTCTTGGAAACCTTTGCAACTGCAACACAACACACTAATATACTAAAAATACTGCAGTATTATAAAGGTCAACAGAATAAACAAATCAACTAGACCAGTCAAGCCTAGCCAAATAACTGTAATTATTGTGATAGTTTGGAAATATAAATGTTAATACCGGTGAAGGAAGCAGAATGAATAAATATCAAAGGTAGACAACATTTATCACAAACATGTTCCAGCACAATGAGTGATCATGCTCTCTTATCCATACAAATGATGACCATCTTCCTGTACAAGTTTGTAGTAAAGATGTGTTTCTCCAACTCTGCTTTGCACCACTGCTTTGTTAAAGTGGTAAAAAACTCAGTATTTCCTATTTGTTCTAAATGATTTTTAACAGCATAAAATCTACTATCACAAAAATAGTAGAAAAAAAAATGTAGCTGAACAGCATTCAAACAGTTAAACACAGCACTTTGTTATTCAGTAGAAAGCTCCTTACTGCTTGTGGCTGCTTCTGAAGAGGTGATAACATTGGGCTTGATTCATCAAGCAGCACTGCTAAAGCAGCGCAGCTTAATGAGCTTAGCAGTGCTCGCTGCCATGTAAGGAGTGTGCATTCCTTAGTTACGTGCATTGCTTCCTTAGCATTAACTGCAGGTGGTCCTGCTTCTGTGAAGTATCGCTACCGCGATGCTTCACTCGCGGCCACTACTGTATTAATTTACATACAGTATTAAAGTGATACTTCACAGAAGCAGGGCCACCCGCAGTTAATGTTCCGCGCAATTGCTAAGGAAGCAATGTGCGTAACTAAGGAAGGCACACTCCTTACATGGCAGCGAGCACTGCTATGTAAAGTGTGTATAGGGCGCACTATGGCTCATTAAAGAGAATCTGTACTCTAAAATTCTTACAATAAGAAGCATACCATTCTATTCATTATGTTCTACTGTGCCCCTCTGTGCTGTTTCTGCCACTCTCTGCTGCAATCCTGGCTTGTAATTGCCAGTTTTAGGCAGTGTTTACAAACAAAAGACAGGGCTGCTAACCAGAGTGTGATAGGCTGAGAGGAGAGCTTGGAGAGGGTGTGTAAAGCTTCTGCCTATCACAAGCAGTGCTGCACATTCCACACCTTCCAGCCTGAGCCCGACAGAGCCGACAGAGGAAAGAAGATACGATTTATTACAGAGACAGTGCAACTAGAAAAGGCTGCAGTAATCCAGAGCACATTAGAACAGGTATAGGAACTTATAGGATAGAAGAAATAAGGCTCAAAATTTTGTTACAGAGTCTCTTTAATCTGCGCTGCTTGATGAATCAAGCCCATTGTCTTTTATTTACATTCTTCAATTGCTACAATTAGTATACAGCCAGCAGCGTGCTGACGCTGAACTGTACTGAGCTGAGAAGCAGAGAGAGGTGATAAATGAACACTACTAGATTTTAATATACAAATACAGCAGCTATGCAATAAAATGCAATGTCAGCCTTTAGAGCAGGTAAACTGTACTTTGGGAATTTGTAAACAGGCAATATTACTCATGCACAACAGCAAATAAGGTAACTGTATGGGTAATAAAACGTAAGAAAACACATTTTTAATTGAATGTTTTGTCAGAATTGTATCCCACTTCAACATGAAGCCTCACTTTTACTTGCAGTATATGTAGCCAGGGGTATAGATGTCCAGTATATGTAGCCAGGGGTATATGTGCCCAGTATATGTAGCCAGAGGTATAGGTGTCCCCAATATATGTAGCCAGGGGTATATGTGTCCCCAGTATATGTAGCCTGGGATATATGTGTCCCTAGTATATGTAGCAAGGTGCCCCCCCCCTTCCCCAGCAGGAGGGGTGAGCACAGAGAAGGGGAAGCAGTAGGCACAGCGGTGGGGAAGGGGGGTCGTCTCCCCTTAGGGCTCCCCCTCCCTCATTCTCTCCCCCCCCAGATATGAGCGGCGGGCTGGCAGAACACTTACTCTATTCCAGGCGGATTAGAGAGATCTGTGCGCCGCTACTCTGGGAGATGTTCCCCCTTCCCCACCGTTGTGCCTACCGCTCCCCCTGTTCTGCGCTCACCCCTCCCGCTGGAAAATAAATAAATATACATTTTTTCTTTAAAAAAAAATGCTCACGGTCATGGCTGGGTGCCTCTAGGGACCAGCACCCGGGGGCACATGTCCCACCCCGCCCCCTCAAGCTACTCCCCTGCCAAAAACGCCCTCAGTATAGGTAGTTAGCCAGGTATAAGTGCCCCCATTATTGGTATCTAGGTACAGTTGCCCCCAGTATAGGTTAGCCAGGTACAGTTGCCCCCAGTATAGGTTGAGCATGCACTCTCTTCACTGATTGCCTGATTCTGCCTGGTGCTGCCCCCAGACTACTGCCGCCTGAGGAAGTTGCCTCACTTGGCATCATGGGCGGACTGGGCCTGAAAGCACACCTACCATGAGAGAAACGGGGAGACTGCCATTGATGCCCTCTTTCTGAAAACCTCAAGAATAGAGTGAAGTCACAAAACTACATTTGTGTATGGGAATCAATGACGGTAGTATGGAGAACAGAGTTTCAGCAGTGTGGAATGGAAGTCTAGTCTACAGTGACAAACTCCTTTTTTCTGTCGTATCAGATGTATGTTAATTTGCTGATTGTGAGAGAGCTATGGTCACTAGAGGTGAGCAAAATGTTCAAGTTCAGTCTTGCAGCGAGTTGTCCCATTCTTACTTAGCAAGAATCTAGCAAGATTGAGGACCACATCTCACCATAAAGCTACAATAGGTTGGAACATGCATTTTCCATAAAAATGTTAGTACATTCTTGTGATCGATCTCAGCCCTTATTTCCGACAAAAGAGTGCTGGCAGACTTTAAATGTGGTAACATAAAATGTATCCTTAACCCATCAGTATTGCAGCTGTACATATATCGCGAGCAAAAGTGTTAATGCAAAAAGGGTGGCTGGAAAAAAAGGCAAAGGGGATTGCCGCCAGTAGAATATTGGTAAAATTAACGATATTTTACTACTTGATTCCAATAATAAAATATTGCAGTCTTAACCTAACCCTCTCATGCAGAACCCCCCCTCTACTGAAGCCTGACTCTAAGACCACCCTCTACCGATGCCTAACCCTTAACTCCCCCCCCCCCCCCCCCCCCCCAGGTGGTGCCTTACACTTAACCCCCCGGCGCTCAACAACCCTCTTCTAACCTCAACTTACCCCTGACCCCCCCCCCCTGCAAATCTGCAATTTGCAGCAAAGAAGGTACATTTTGGTGCCCGGAAATGCTGGTGCAAAGCCGTAATTTGCAGCAAGGAATTTAAATTTGGGAGCCCTTGAGGGGCTGCTGCTATGCTGCGGCAAATAAAGTAAATTTGGACACCCAGAACTTCCTCCACAAAGTTGCAATTTGTAGCACTTTCAAAGAAGGTAAGTTTGGACACCTGGAGGCACCCGTTAAAAAAGTGCAAACGCGAGGCATGCCAATATGCTTATTGCGGCATTGCATATATAATGTCGCAATTTTGTATTATAGCATGCCTCAGATCCCGCAATTTTATTGGCACCTCCTTGAGCCCAAATGTCCCTGTTTTGGCGCAAATCACGGCTTTTATAATGGGCGCCTATGGTGATGCCCTTTTTTCTGCAAGGGCTCCTGCACCCTTTTTTTCCTGTTTCATCCTGTTGGGCTAGTGTAATGAACAACAGGAAGTCCAGGAACAAATTTCAGTGCTTTTGCTGGGGATTGCTGTACAGCCAAAATAGAACTGTAAAGAGCCCTGACAAATATACTACAGAAAATGTTGTTAGTAACTGAAAGAAGGAGACCTAACTTACCCCCCGGAAAAAAACAACGTTGGTAGAGGCAAATCAACAACCATTTGCTTTTTGTGAGTGTGGGTTTGCCGGGGGGTGTGTTTACCAGTGAGTGTGTGTTTACCAGTGAGGATAGTATGCTTTTGGAGTGTGGAATACACCCGCAAAGTCCAGAGGAAAAATACTTCAACAGGCAGAGAACACAAGTTCCATGCACGGTGTACAGGCAAGGAGTCTACTTTGCAAGGTAAGACGTGACTGTATAGCCAGCGAGCAGGTCCTATTTAAATCATAATGTCATATACATAAAGATGAGTACTAGAGGAACATTTTCTGCTGAAAATCGGGGAAAATGAATTGCAGTTATGGGGAAAAAAAAACCTTTTTAAGTATAGGAGTATACTTAGGAGTATGTTACTTCCATTAAAAGATTTGGACATTGAAAAGTAAATATTTGTATAGACTGTGGAAGTTGAATGGAGAGAGTGTCTGGTGAATTGATCAATGTGATCAATCTCCTCTGCGCTGCTCTTTTAACAGATCTACTAAGTGGTGGTCTCCCTAAGACAGGTGTTTAGATGAGAGTGAAAATGGCAATTAACTTACTGGATTGAACAAAGGAAAACAAAAGTTTGCTTTCTTAAAACAGAAAGAATTTGCGATAATTCAGGTTGGAGTGAGCTCCAAGATTTCTCCCAGTGCATCACTGCTGAATATATGCAAATTAACCATTGTTGCCCTTCGAAGCTAAACACCACCAGATCCTCTGGAATGCAATGATGTGTCAGCTTGTTAATTTGTACAAACAAAGTCTTTGATTTGAGACAAATAGTAGGTTTTCTCACACTCAGCTTTAATATTTAAGTTGTAGTTAGTCACTCATGCTGATCAAAAATGATTGCTACCCGTTTTTCTGCGAATATTGTAGATAGTCTGTAAATGGCATGAACACCACAAATAAAGCTGTGGGTTTAGTTAAATAAACACAAAGATTATCTCTAGACTTGAGTTCCACTATGCTTTTCCTAGAAGGCACAAACACTCACTACCGAACCTCCTGTGTTACAAATCATGTAGAAAAAGTCAACAATTCCTGTCTTCTTCAGTTACATTGCTAGGCATTCATGATAAATAAATGTTCCCAGTATTCTACTGTAAATAAAATTAAGCCCCTTGTATTATATTATCAAGGTTATTATCAAATTATGAAAACCCAACATTTTCCACGGTAATGCGCCATTAGAATGTCACTTCACGCACTACCTTTTATCCCAAACATTTAGTTGCTCTTCAAAATTTGTAAGGTGCTTTCCTATCTCACTTCTCCATACATCATATAAAAGACTACAGGTTACAGCTTTCTTAAAAAACACCTGAAGTCAGAGGAATATGGAGGCTGCCATATTTATTTGATTTTAACCACTTAAGCCTATCTGGATGAGTATTCTTGTCCATATAAGCGCCAATCAAGGCTAACTGGACGAGTATTCTCCTCCAGTGTTTAAACGGCGTTGCTCCAAGTGATGGTATTTCCATGTCGGCAGTTGGAAAAGGGAAACGAGGTTTCCCGAACCAATCGCAGTGCCTGTATTGAATGGACATGACTCTGATCAGGGGCCATGTTTAATCATAAGAAAGAACGTGAATGAACATAAAAAAACAAACAAAAACAAAACACTTCCTGGTAAACCATCTAGTGGTGAAAAGTTAAATTACACACACGACAGATTTTTTATTAAAATTATAATTAATCCCTTCTTCCAAAGCCCTCTCCCCACCACCCCAGTTAGCAAGCAAACAGATGAGGAAAAAAAACAGAAAAAAAATCCATAAATAGTTGCCTTAGGGACTCAGCTTTAATATGTATGTCATGAGGGTATATTACTGTTATTTTAGTACATAGGGGCTTAGAATTGATGGGACACAAAAAAAAAAAACAGAAAAAATACACTTTTATTTCCACATAATATATTGACGCAAAACATTGTACTAGGAACATAATTCAAATGTTGTGATAGCCGAGACTAATGGGCAAATAAAATGGTTTTATTTATAGTAGCAATGCTTATTTTAAAACTATAGGGGATGGAATTGGAGAAATAGTGTATTTTTTCTTTTCCTTTTTTTGTATTTGCCTATAAAATGCATAGAAAATAAAGTAATTACTGAAAACAAGTATCGCCCATGAAAAGTTTAATTTGTGGTGAAAAAAAAAGATTAAGATAATTTTATGTGTAATGAGCAGTGATAAAGTTATTGGCGAATGAATGGGAGGAGCGCTGACAGGGAAAAATTGCTTCCGTCCTCAAGGACTAGATTGTGAGCCCCTCTGAGGGACAGTTAATGACAAGACAATCAGAGCTGCTTGCAAATTTTTGCCAAAGTCATTTTCGCATCGAAAATCCCAAATGATCGGAAATTTTCGCTTTTTCGCCCAATAGCGAAATTTAAAGGGAAAGTGCCTTATTTTCACCCCAAATACTAAATTTCAAAAATAACTGCTATATTCGACATGTGCTTAGCATGAAAATTCAAAAATTGATAGGAAGTCATTTCTTCTCTACCCATATTAGGCCTCCCATGATTCTTAGCAGCACAATTGACCCAGGAACCATATAACCAGACAACAGACAGCCCCTGAGTATAAGACTAGCTCCCTGACACACCAGCCTCTGTTGGGAGGAGTTAGCGGATGTGATAGGAGTAGAGAGAGATTAGCTAGCTACTGCACATTTATTTGCAGTCTACTGTGTGTATGTGTTTTGAAAATCTCCACAAATACAAGCTACAGCAGGCTGAATTGTACTTGAATTCTAAAACAAAAGTCTTTTTTAAGACTATTTTTTCTGTGCTCAGTGGATTTTATGTAGAAGCAGGGGGTGATATGCTGTTACTGGTCACTGTGTACTGTACTGTGTATGTGCCACAGTGCAAGCTACATACTAGATATCATATTAGTGTAGTAGTACATCTGTGCAAAGTTTATTTGCTTTTAAAAATGCATTTCCTTTTAAGCAATACCAGTCTCCTGGCTACCCTGCTGATCCTCTGTAACTAATACTTTTAGTCATAGACCCTAAACAAGCATGCAGCATATCAGGTGTTTCTGACATTTCTGTAAAATCTGACAAGATTAGCTGCATGCTTTGTTTCTGGTTTTATTCAGATGCTACTGCAGCCAAATAGATCAACAGGGCTGCCAGGCAACTGGGATTGTTTTAAAAGAAATACATTTGGCAGCCTCTCACTACAGTTGTCCTTGAACCACTTGAGGACCTAGGGCTTTACCCCCCTTAAGGACCGGCCACTTTTTTTCCATTCAGACCACTGCAGCTTTCACGGTTTATTGCTCGCTCATACAACCTACCACCTAAATGAATTTTGGCTCCTTTTCTTGTCACTAATAAAGCTTTCTTTTGGTGCTATTTGATTGCTCCTGCGATTTTTACTTTTTATTATATTCATCAAAAAAGACATGAATTTTGGCAAAAAAATGATTTTTTTAACTTTCTGTGCTGACATTTTTCAAATAAAGTAAAATTTCTGTATACATGCGGCGCGAAAAATGTGGACAAACATGTTTTTGATTAAAAAAAAACCATTCAGTGTATATTTATTGGTTTGGGTAAAAGTTATAGCGTTTACAAACTATGGTGCAAAAAGTGAATTTTCCCATTTTCAAGCATCTATGACTTTTCTGACCACCTGACATGTTTCATGAGAGGCTAGAATTCCAGGATAGTATAAATACCCCCCAAATGACCCCATTTTGGAAAGAAGACATCCCAAAGTATTCACTGAGAGGCATAGTGAGTTCATAGAAGATATTAATTTTTGTCACAAGTAAGCGGAAAATGACACTTTGTGACAAAAAAAAAAAAAAGTTTCCATTTCTTCTAACTTGCGACAAAAAATAAAATAAAATCTGCCACGGACTCACCATGCCCCTCTCTGAATACCTTGAAGTGTCTACTTTCCAAAATGGGGTCATTTGTGGGGTGTGTTTACTGTCCTCGCATTTTGGGGGGTGCTAATTTGTAAGCACCCCTGTAAAGCCTAAAGGTGCTCATTGGACTTTGGGCCCCTTAGCGCAGTTAGGCTGCAAAAAAGTGCCACACATGTGGTATTGCCGTACTCAGGAGAAGTAGTATAATGTGTTTTGGGGTGTATTTTTACACATACCGATGCTGGGTGGGAGAAATATCTCTGTAAATGACAATTTTTTAATTTTTTTTACACACAATTGTCCATTTACAGAGATCTTTCTCCCACTCAGCATGGGTATGTGTACAAATACACCCCAAAACACATTATACTACTTCTCCTGAGTATGGCGATACCACATGTGTGGCACTTTTTTGCACCCTAACTGCGCTAAGGGGCCCAAAGTCCAATGAGTACTTTTAGGATTTCACAGGTCATTTTGAGAAATTTCGTTTCAAGACTACTCCTCACGGTTTAGGGCCCCTAAAATGCCAGGACAGTATAGGAACCCCACAAATGACCCCATTTTAGAAAGAAGACACCCCAAGGTATTCAGTTAGTAGTATGGTGAGTTCATAGAAGATTTTATTTTTTGTCACAAGTTAGCGGAAAATGACACTTTGTGAAAAAAAAACCAATAAAAATCAATTTCCGCTAACTTTTGACAAAAAATTAAATCTTCTATGAACTCGTCATACACCTAACAGAATACCTTGGGGTGTCTTTTTTTTCTAAAATGGGGTCACTTGTGGGGTTCCTATACCGCCCTGGCATTTTACGGGCCCAAAACCGTGAGTAGTCTGGAAACCAAATGTCTCAAAATGACTGTTCAGGGGTATAAGCATTTGCAAATTTTGATGACAGGTGGTCTATGAGGGGGCGAATTTTGTGGAATCGGTCATAAGCAGGGTGGCCTTTTAGATGACAGGTTGTATTGGGCCTGATCTGATGGATAGGAGTGCTAGGGACAGGAGGTGATTGATGGGTGTCTCAGGGGGTGGTTAGAGGGGAAAATAGATGCAATCAATGCACTGGGGAGGTGATCGGAAGGGGGTCTGAGGGGGATCTGAGGGTTTGGCCGAGTGATCAGGAGCCCACACGGGGCAAATTAGGGCCTGATCTGATGGATAGGTGTTCTAGGGGGTGACAGGAGGTGATTGATGGGTGTCTCAAGGTGTAATTAGAGGGGGGAATAGATGCAAGCAATGCACTGGCGAGGTGATCAGGGCTGGGGTCTGAGGGCATTCTGAGGGTGTGGGCGGGTGATTGAGTGCCCTAGGGGCAGATAGGGGTCTAATCTGATAGGTAGCAGTGACAGGGGGTGATTGATGGGTAATTAGTGGGTGTTTAGGGTAGAGAACAGATGTAAACACTGCGCTTGGGAGGTGATCGGACGTCGGATCTGCGGGCGATCTATTGGTGTGAGTGGGTGATCAGATTGCCCGCAAGGGGCAGGTTAGGGGCTGATTGATGGGTGGCAGTGACAGCGGGTGATTGATGGGTGGCAGTGACAGGGGGTGATTGATGGGTGGCAGTGACAGGGGGTGATTGATGGGTGATTGATAGGTGATTGACAGGTGATTGACAGGTAATCAGTGGGTTATTACAGGGGAGAACAGATGTAAATATTGCACTGGCGAATTGATAAGGGGGGGTCTGAGGGCAATCTGAGCGTGTAGGCGGGTGATTGGGTGCCCGCAAGGGGCAGATTAGGGTCTGATCTGATGGGTAACAGTGACAGGTGGTGATAGGGGGTGATTGATGGGTAATTAGTGGGTGTTTAGGGTAGAGAATAGATGTAAACACTGCGCTTGAGAGGTGATCTGATGTCGACTCTGCGGGCGATCTATTGGTGTGGGTGGGTGATCAGTTTGCCCGCAAGGGGCAGGTTAGGGGCTGATTGATGGGTGGCAGTGACAGTGGGTGATTGGTGGGTGGCAGTGACAGGGGGTGATTGATGGGTGATTGACAGGTGATTGACAGGTGATCAGTGGGTTATTACAGGGAAGGACAGATGTAAATAATGCCCTGGCGAATTGATAAGGGGGGGTCTGAGGGCAATCTGAGCATGTAGGCGGGTGATTGGGTGCCCGCAAGGGGCAGACTAGGGTCTGATCTGATGGGTAACAGTGACAGGTGGTGATAGGGGGTGATTGATGGGTGATTGATGGGTAATTAGTGGGTGTTTAGAGGAGAGAATAGATTTTAACACTGCGCTTGGGTGGTGATCTGATGTCGGATCTGCGGGCGATCTATTGGTGTGGGTGGGTGATCAGATTGCCCGCAAGGGGCAGGTTAGGGGCTGATTGATGGGTGGCAGTGACAGGGGGTGATTGATGGGTGATTGACGGGTGATTGACAGGTGATCAGGGGGGATAGATGCATACAGTACATGGGGGGGGGGGGTCTGGGGAGAATCTGAGGGGTGGAGGGGTGATCAGGAGGGAGCAGGGGGCAGGGGGGGGGATAAAAAAAAAATAGCGTTGACAGATAGTGACAGGGAGTGATTGATGGGTGATTAGGGGGGTGATTGGGTGCAAACAGGGGTCTGGGGGGTGGGCAGGGGGGTCTGATGGGTGCTGTGGGTGATCTGGGGCAGGGGGGGGGGGAAATCAGTGTGCTTGGTGCAGACTAGGGTGGCTGCAGCCTGCCCTGGTGGTCCCTCGGACACTGGGACCACCAGGGCAGGAGGCAGCCTGTATAATACACTTTGTAAACATTACAAAGTGTATTATACACTTTGTATGCGGCGATCGTCGGGTTAACATCCCGCCGGCGCTTCCGTATGGCTGGCGGGATGTTGCGGCGGGTGAGCGGCGCCAGGCGGAGGCGGAGGATCGCGTCACTGATGACGCGATCACTCCGCCCATGCCCCTACAAGGACCGCCACCATTTGTCAATACGGCGGTCCTTGCGGGGTCCACTTCCCGGCCGCCATTTGTCAATACGGCGGTCGGGAAGTGGTTAAGCATGGACAATGTGTCCAAGCCAATGTTCCCATCTGCCTCTGGATTTATTTTTTATTTGTACACTGCCAGGTTCTCCTGACTTATGGGGGTGATGGTCACTCCAACCGAGCCGCTGCTCCCCCGCCAATGTCATTTTATGGGACATGTACACTGCCTGCTTCTCCTGGACCTGACTTATGGGGGTGATGGTCACTCTGACCAAGCTGCTGCCTTCCCCACCTATCGTCCCCACCTACACTGGCACACTGGAGCACCTATAGCACCTATAGCACCTATCAGTGTGCTCCAGGGTGCCAGTGTAGGTAAGGGGGATATGTGCAGCATGTGGGGAGGAGAGTGGAAAGCCGTGGAGGGAGACGGAGATAGACGCAGCTCTGCTGTGCTATACATAATATAGCAAAGCTGTGTGGCGGTGAGCGGCGGTGTGTGGTGTCAGGTACTCGGAGATCTTCAATCAATGTATCAAAGAACGTCGCAAGATAGAGGATATTGGTGTGGGACCTTTTCCGAGGATATTGGCATGGGAAATTTTTTTTAAAGGGAACTCCCAGATGCCACCGTGAACCTCCCAGGGAGTCATCGCCCCCACCTCCTCCGGGGAACCGGAAGTGGGGAAGAGCCCCTTGTCCATGGATTGGACAAGAGCTCTGTGGGGGAGGGGAAGGCTCTCCTCGGGCCCCCCCCCCCCATACCATGGACCATGTGGGCTGGTGTATCTTAGGGTGCGATGCCCCACTCGGCCGGGGCTTCACATTCTGGCTATCCCAGCCTGCATGGGGACAAGGGGTTAGAGAGCATCAAGAGGGGGTGTCTGGTCCCCTAGTGGCCAGACTGCACAATGCCTTCCAACCGGTTTCAGCACAAAGACCATCCAATCTTGTGGACGCAATCGGTGTGCGGAAATCCCTGGAATTCGGCTGCAGCAGACCAGAAGGAGGCGTGCAAACTATAAAACACAAAATATTAGGCTGCTACCATCTCTTTCTAACTGGGGGAAGAGAAGCCAGCTCTGGCTAATTCTAAGACCTGTAAATAAAAATGGTTAACAAAGGCTATTCTGGCTAATAACAACACTTCTCGATAGCTAATCTTCAGAAAGCTAGGATTCATTCTGTGTGGCTGAATAGTAGGTGTAGCTGAACAAATAAACGACTTTAGAGTCTTTTATTATAAATGCAATATAAATAATTAATATATACAGAAAATTATTAAAATCAACAACTAAAGAGAACAGTAACCCAGTATAAAATAAAAGGGAAGAAAATAAACGAATACTTAAGTTCCAGGTTTTCAGAAACATGTCCGCTTTGGGAAACACGTTAAAGTTCCTTTGTTCCAGAGCAAATTTCAAACAAGATGGCCGCTAGCTCAGTCCTCAGGCTAGCAGCTGCTCTCATGTCGGTGTTTTAAGAAGGAGGACTGGGGAGGAGCCCTTGTCGAGTTCTTTTGAATGACCCACATTTTTGGGTGGGGTCTCAGGTTCAGCCCAGGGGCTGGACAGGGTGCGGTTAACCTTCTGGGTGGGACATTTGTGCCCAAAAAATATGACATTTTCATATTTCAGCTCATGCTTCCCGCACACACATAACAACCACGGATTCATATTCTTTAGAATATGACAATTCTTATGACATCAAACCTGGTTAGGGTCACATGTTCTGGCATGAAGCAGCTGAATACCTCGGGTTTTGGTGATGTCCGTGCCACCAATTTAATATCAAAATATTCACTAGACCCGGACCAGCGGAATGATATAATTTTCATACCTCTCATATAAACAGTATACCTTAAACACGCAAAAATCATATACTACATTTGTTTTTAATGTTGGTGGAATGGCTCCAGCATGTCTGGACCCCTGCTGAGTGGAAGGCTTGCCTCTGCTGGTGTCACCAACTGGTATCCTTTCAAATAGCATGTTCACACTTAACTGTGATCTACAAAGACTTGTTTTATGCTGGATACACACCATGAGTTTCCGCGTCTAATGCGTCCGTCGATACGCGTCGATTCGATTATTTCCGAGCATTTCCGAACGAATTTCGAGGATTTTTAGGTCGATTGCCATGTAAAGTATGGCAAATTGACCTAATGATCCATCGAAGCTTGAATCGGACATGTCGGAAATAATCGAATCGACGCGTATCGACGGACGCATCGAACGCGGAAATGTATGGTGTGTATCCAGCATAAGGCAGCATGCAGTGAATGTCAGTGCACAAATAATAAGTTTCCAGGATAGAAGAACAAAAGTAGATCCGGCACCAATCTGCTGCTTCAGTAGAATTTTAATCCAACAGGTACAGTAAGGTTTAACAATGGAAGATACAAAAAGACGGCCTGACAGCCGTTTCGCAGGTCACCCCGTTTCGAGGCCTCTGACGAAGCGGGGTGACCTGCGAAACGGCTGTCAGGCCGTCTTTTTGTATCTTCCATTGTTAAACCTTACTGTACCTGTTGGATTAAAATTCTACTGAAGCAGCAGATTGGTGCCGGATCTACTTTTCTTCTTCTATCCTGGATACATATCTGTTTTATTGTGAGCACAGTTTGCTCGGTAACTTAATCCAACTGCAATATTCCAGCAGCATTGAGTGCCAGTCACCTTTGCATCCTCTGTTTGAAACAAATAATAAGTTATCACGTCATCCGTGGACATCAAGAGAGAGGCACAACCATATTTAAGTAAACAAAGTAGAAGCATAGTATGAAGGTATAACGCGCCACATCAAATTATGTCCAAAGACGCATATTTATTGCACAGAAAATAGGACACATGTGTGCGCACCGGCACAACTGAGTGCACAACACACATTCCATTAAAAATAGATCTATACATGTAATTAAAACCACGAGGTAACCACCGGGGTCATTTAAGCGTACCAAACAAATGCCTTAAAATCAAGTTTATATATACACTTTATGGCTTATATTGCTTCCTATAAGGATATGTTTGCTCAGACTCAAAGTCACATACCCTTACTGCTATTGTATAAGCTGTTCAGCCTCTATTGCCAAAATAGATATGACCGGCTGTTTAGACATTCCCAGTCCATTGTGGCGGACTAAAAAATGCTGCAGTCAGTTCTCTTCAGTGAGTGATATGACTCCTTGTTTCAATTGAAATCAAGTGGCAATAAAGTAAAACCGTGTATACTTGCGTTTAGGAGAATCACTATCTGCTGCCACAGTGGCTTAGCGTAGCGCTCCACGGGGGAACAGTTCAAACCTCTGACATGTCATGAAGTTTGTCTTTATGGGCCCAGTTTTCCTCACCGGTGTTCAATGTGCACTGCGCAGGCATGCTTGTGGCTCAAAAGGTCATTCTTGTACCTGTAGTTCGCGTTGTACTGTCGCCTTACAGATTCAGAGAATTTGCTCCATCTGGTGCCTACAGACAACCAGGCCCTCTCACAGCACTGGCGTCTGCTTGCACTCTTGGCTGGTGTCGCCGCCGCTCAAGGCTGCAGATTCAAAATTTGCGCACCGGATGGAGCAGTGTCATTTACCACATTTAAATGTATACATTTTTCCTTTGAAAATTTAAAATCGATTTTCTCAAAAACTGTAAGGTCTTTTTGAAAAAAATGTTTTCCTCTTGTACCCACTTATCTCCTTAATATACCCTGCAAATTTGGTGATTCTAGCTTGTAAGGGGGCGTAGCTATTAAATGCAAAAATAGCGGACATTAAGCGAAAAATAAACGCTAAAATATTTGGTCGAATTTTCGCTTGTCAAAAAAAAAAATGGTACTTATTTTCGTGAAAATTTGCGTAAAAGAATATTTGCATTTTCGCTCATCACTGAAGGCAATATATTCTGTACAGAGCTGCGTAATATGACGACGCTATATAAATACTTAAATAAATTAGGTGAAAACACCTGTGAGCTGAAGTGGTAAATACAAATTGCATGGTTGTTTTGCTGTTCCTTGCACTCTAATGCTGGGTACACACAATACAATTTTCCGTGCAATTTTCCGACCCGATAATTTTTTTCGCTCGATTCTGCGCTCGATTCTCTTATCTTCACTCGTTTTTCTTATCTTTTTCCATTCACTTCTATGAGAAATTGAGCGCAGAATCGATCGGGAGTAATATCGGACATGAGGGATTTTATCAATCGGATGCATCTATCGCACGGAAATCGTACCGTGTGTACCCAGCATAATACTTTTAGTCATATACCCTGAACAAGCATTGATTTTAGGTGCTCTGACTGAAGTCTAACTGGATTAACTGCAAGCTTGTTGTGTGAGTGTGTGATCCAAACACTACTGCAGCCAAAGAGATCAGCAGGACTCTGGCAACTGGTATTGTGTAAAAGGAAATACATATAGCAGCCTCAATTAAATTGGACCTAAACTCTTGCACAGCAGACAACGAAAACACATATAGTTGCTGAGAATTTCACTCTGTGTGTGTTTACAGTGAGAAGCCTGTCTGATCTCCCCTTATAAGCAAGTAATCAGCAAGTGCAAATCAGGACTGTTAGCTGTGCCTGAGTTGTGCTGGAGTATGCCTTTGTTCTGTGCTAATATATAAGCACTGAAGGTTAACCCTTTCTGTTATCCCAGTACCATCATGGAAGTAAACACTGTGGGTTTATTGTAGGTGTTCTATAAGTTGTAACGAAGAAATATTATCATGTTGTTGCTTATCTTTCAGAGCAGAGAGGAAGTTCTGAGTTTAGGTCTGCTTTAAGGTTTCCTTTACAATATGAGAGTATGCATTAGCATTTTAATTGTGTTTGTGCAGAAAATAAGCAAATTAATAAGATTTTTTATTTACAGATGTCTGGATTAGAGTGTTCATTTTGTGCAAATGTAATATTGGTTCAGTGTAAAACTGCATAGACTTGTGTAAGAATACCATAAATATGCATCAACTTGAAAAAGCAGCTATCTCATTGACCATCTTTTGTCAAGAACTATTTAGTGCGTTACTGTATGGTTGGAAAGGGAGGGCTGAATCAGTTACTGTTAATGTTAGCAGATACCGTTAAAGAGGAACATCAGCCTGTCAAACAAACATACTGTCATTAAGTTACATTAGTTATGTTGATTAAAATAGATAGGTCATAAAATCTCTTACCCACTGTGTTTTAAAAGAACAGGCAAATGTTTGATTTCATGAGGGCAGCCATCTTTTTGGTTGAAAGGAGGTGACAGGGAGCATGAGACACAGTTCCAACTGTCCTGTGTCCTGATCACCCCTCCCAGTTGCTAGGCAACAAGAACATCAACACAGGAAATCCCATCATGCTTTGCACAGCATCAGGGGAAAAATGCCTAGGCAGTTTTCTTTGATAGGGCAGAGCTTAGCTTCTTTGCAGCTAAAAATGAGGCTTATGTAAGAAAAACAAAGCTCTGATGCTGTGAAACTGTTAAAGAAACACCAAGCCTTTTTAGTGCCTCTGAGTAGATTTTTAGTCTGGAGGTTCACTTTAATGTTGAGAAGACTGAGTTACTGGTAAGTTTTTAATATAAATTACCATGTTAAGACTGGATGTAAAACAAGATAATGTCTCACTAAAGTACAAAGAACAAAAACATTTTCCTTGACTTGACTCTGGTGGCTGAATAGTGTAATGGTTAAGGGCTCTGCCTCTGACACAGGAGACCTGGGTTCAAATCTTGGCTCTGCCTGTTCAGTAAGCCAGCACCTATTCAGTAGGAGACCTTGGGCAAGTCTCCCTAACACTGCTACTGCATATAGAGCGCGTCCTAGTGGCTGCAGCTCTGGCGCTTTGAGTCCGCCAGGAGAAAAGTGCGATATAAATGTTCTTTGTTTGTTGTTTGTTTGTTTGACTCCTAAAGGATCTGCAAATAGTGTATGGTAAAACCACTTGACAACCCCCCCCCCCACACACACACACACTACACACACACACGCACGCACGCACGCACGCACGCACGCACGCACGCACGCACGCACGCACACACACACACACACACACACACACACACACACACACACACACACACACTGCATTAGTGGGAGTTCACCTAATCCCCTTTTGGTGTTTCTCTGCTTCTGACTTCTGAGAGAAGGCTACCTATATTTTCCATAATATCTGGTATCCATATGAAAGCCAGTATCTAGGAAGTTGTAGCTAGCTCTCCACAAAAATGCAGTTTATGTACGAATGTATGTATGTTGTATGATAATCGTCCTAAAGATGATATGTTCTCTATTGTTTAATAAAGGAGATACATCTTTGTCACTTGCAAAACCAACTGGTGCCTACCTTTACTTTTCCACTCAGCACAATGCATGTGAAGCAGTCACCACGTGCAAACAGGAACTGCCAATACCAAAAGCAAAGTACATGGATGGAGTTTAGGCTAGGCAAGTATACTGAGTATGTGTGATGGAGTTTGGGGTAGGCGAGTATATTGCATATATGCAGTGGCGGCTCCAGCTTCAAGTTTTTGGGGGGGCTCAAAGGGGGCACAAGGGTTGGCAGGTGGGGCTTACAGGGGGGAATCTGCACGCGGCGATGAAATGGGCGTGGTCATGACATGTGGGCAGGGCTAACTGTAATGTAGTTGCACCAGCTAATGTAGTTACATAAAAAAAATATGAAGTACATGCACATCATGACAGACAGCGTTTCACCAGTAAATGCACATGACAGACAGCTTTTCACCAGTGAATGCGCATAAGAGACAGCTTTTCACCAGTTAATGCTCATAATAACAGACATCGTTACCCCAGTAAATGCACATAAGAGACAGCTTTTATCCAGTAAATGCACATAAGAGACAGCTTTTCACCAGTTAATGCTCATAATGACAGACAACGTTACCCCAGTAAATGCACATAAGAGACAGCGTTACCCCAGTAAATGCACATAAGAGACAGCTTTTCACCAGTTAATGCTCATAATGACAGACAACGTTACCCCAGTAAATGCACAT
The DNA here is from genome assembly GCF_040937935.1 of Hyperolius riggenbachi. NCBI lineage: Eukaryota > Metazoa > Chordata > Amphibia > Anura > Hyperoliidae > Hyperolius > Hyperolius riggenbachi. The sequence continues at coordinate 326,967,461 of NC_090649.1, read as the reverse complement.
AAGAGACAGCGTTACCCCAGTAAATGCACATAAGAGACAGCTTTTCACCAGTTAATGCACATAATGACAGACAGCGTTACCCCGGTAAATGCACATAAGAGACAGCTTTTCACCAGTTAATGCTCATAACGACAGACAGCGTTACCCCAGTAAATGCACATAAGAGAAAGCGTTACCCCAGTAAATGCACGTAAGACAGCGTTACCCCAGTAAATGCACGTAAGACAGCGTTACCCCAGTAAATCCACGTAAGACAGCGTTACCCCAGTAAATGCACGCAAGTGACAGCGTTACCACAGTAAATGCACATAAGAGAAAGCGTTACCCCAGTAAATACACGTAAGACAGCGTTACCCCAGTAAATGCACGTAAGACAGCGTTACCTCAGTAAATGCACGTAAGTGACAGCGTTACCCCAGTAAATGCACATAAGAGAAAGCGTTACCCCAGTAAATGCACGTAAGACAGCGTTACCCCAGTAAATGCACATAAAGTTCTACCGTAAATGCACGTAAGACAGCGTTACCCCAGTACATGCACGTAAGACAGCGTTACCCCAGTAAATGCACATAAAGTTCTACCGTAAATGCACGTAAGACAGCGTTACCTCAGTAAATGCACGTAAGTGACAGCGTTACCCTAGTAAATGCACATAAGAGAAAGCGTTACCCAAGTAAATGCACGTAAGACAGCGTTACCCCAGTAAATGCACGTAAGACAGCGTTACCCCAGTAAATGCACGTAAGACAGCGTTACCCCAGTAAATGCACGTAAGACAGCGTTACCCCAGTAAATGCACGTAAGACAGTGTTACCCCAGTAAATGCACATAAAGTTCTACCTGGTCAGGAGGGTGGGGGGACAATTTGCAGAGGCTGGGAGGGGAGCCCCATCATTCCCTCACCTCAGCGTACGGGGGGTCCTTTTATGCACGGCGCCGAGCGGAAGATACAGCTATAGTCTACGGGCTGAAGCAGACACTAGAGCTCCAGCCGCCTGGTCCACTCCTGTCTCCTCCTCAGCAATATCGCTCTGCACTACTTCCTGATTCAGTGCGTGCAGAGCGGTATTGCTGAGGAGGAGACAGAAGTGGACCAGGCGGCTGAAGCTCTAGTGTCTGCTTCAGCCCGGAAACTATAGCTGTATCTCCCGATCGGCGCAGCGCGTAAAAGGACCCCCTCCTGTTATCATTCTCTGAGGTGAGGGAATGATAAGTGTCTCGCCCTACGCTAGAGTCGGCCCTTAATTCGGGGGGGGGGGGGCTTTCCGAGGGGCTTACAGTTTCTCTGCTGGGGATTCAGCCCCGGCAAGCCCCAGTGTAGCGCCGCCACTGCATATATGTGATGGAGTATGGGGTAGGCAAGTATACTGAGTATGTGTGATGGAGTTTGGGGTAGGCGAGTATATAGCAAATATGTGATGGAGTATGGGGTAGGCAAGTATACTGAGTATATGTAATGGAGTTTGGGGTAGTCAAGCTGAGTATCCTTCCCACTACATATGTAATGTATACCTTTGCAAAGTGCCAACATTTTTATCAAACCCAGAACCATCAGTTGGACTAGGCACCAATGAATTGGACTGCTTTTTAGATCAATTAATTCAAATATTTGATGGACAAATTCAGAGACATAATGGAATGCAGAAATAATAAAGAGTGTGGGCTCAGACGAAAAATTACTTATTATTGTGGGAAAAGAAGGATGAGCACTTGGAAGAGTTTCTCAGATTGATTCTACCATACAATGCTTTTAGATGACAACGAAGAAAGCAATCTTTTAGAGTAGATTTTTAAGGTTAGGAAAAGGGTAAATAAATATTGTCTGCTCTGATTAACCTTTAAGATACTTTTGTTTAATACTTCATCAAGTTCGTCTTTTAAAATGAATGAATATTTATAATCACCTTGTATACTTTCTGTGCTTACGTAGTAGAAATCTGTATAAAAAAAGTACAGTACCATTTCATAATGAAACATAACGGAGGCATAACATATACATCTGCTTGTGATCAGAGATCACAATGACATTTCAAACATTGAAAAATATGATTAAACCAAAATCAAAGTAAAAGACAAAGTGTGATTTACAAATGTTCTCCAGGGCAAGAGGGTTTATTGTCTGTCCTTAGATAGCATGATATGACCCTTCCCTGGTAAATATCAAACCACTCCAAGGGTTACTGAAAGGGCACTGAGACTGAGATGGGCTATTGCAGTCATGCACTGAAACCTAAAGTAAAACCTTTTTTTTTAAATAAATTCAAAGCTGCCTTGATTTATTTTAATGCCTTTATAACTAAGGATATTTCATGTGGTGAGGTAAGAACCAATGCTGTCATTTTAAAAAGTATATATATTAAGCTATTTTTTAACTGCTTTGTGTATTAACACAAAAGTTGCTCTGATTTTTTGGAAACAGTCAAAGCTTTCTGTTGGTTGTACATTTTAAAAATGGAAGTGGTAATGTATGCTTACTATCACGAAAATAAGCAAAAATTACAACACTAAATTGATTTTCTTGACTTTTTTTTTTGCCACAAAATTTGTGAATAGTATCATGAATTTCCACGAAGTAAATTTAAACACATTGTTCTGTTTTTTTCCCAAGCTTGACAAAACAAGTGTGGATGTTCTACATAATATGGAATCATTGGCCTGTCCCCTAATAAGCATGAGTACATCCAAATCCATACAGGAATGCATTTTGCTGTCTGCCATTTGAAAAAAAAATCCATATAAACATCAAAAAAGGTGCTTGATTTACGTCTCTATGAATTCTATTGATTAAAATTTGGGGAGAATTTTTAAAATATGTTTTGATTATTTTCTTACATTATTTAATTACTGTTTGTTTACTTTGTTTTTCAACTTTAAAGTTAAATTCCCCCCCCCCCCCACCCCGAGATTCTATGCCCTTTTTGTTTGCAAATCAGGCAAAACAGGATAAATGCACATTGACAAGGCAGTAAGCCTGACCAGCATGCCATATAAAGGCTGCCAATCAGAAAGTTGTATTCTTGGATTGTCTGTTTGCTAAAGCTCTGAAAGTCGATATAAGCACTGTCAGTTGGCTGCAGTGGGGAAGTAGCAGCAGGACATGGACTTGGTTGTTAGTAATAGTTACTGCATTGGTTTTCTCCGGCACTCTGGTGTCCTCCCACATCCCAAAAAGATACAGATAGGTTAATTGGTAAAAAGTTACAAATACTGCGCTAATATTGAACAATGGTGTAATAACCGGTGGTGCGCTACCCAATTAATATAATGTCCACACTTCTCACAGTAAAGCTGCGCACTGATGTTCCTATAGATAAACAGTCCTCAGAAGTCAAAGGAAATTGTCTCAATGTTCTGTAGAATCAACAGTATTGCTTCAGCACCAGTTAGCTGACACAGTTCCACTTCAGTGAGATACCACCACCACACCCCAAGCAGTGGACACTCACCGCATTAATATGACCCTCTGTTAGATGGGTCTCCAGCGCCTATCTGGCTGTCCTCTGCCTCTCAAAGCAATTTCTGTCCTCTATTTCTACCTATTCATAGGATCATCACACCTCAAAAAGATCATAATCGAAACCACCATAGCGTAAAACCGTAAAAACTTTTTAACCACTTGAGGACCACAGTCTTTCTACCCCTTAAGGACCAGAGCCTTTTTTTCCATTCAGACCACTGCAGCTTTCACGGTTTATTGCTCGGTCATACAACCTACCATCTAAATGAATTTTACCTCCTTTTCTTGTCACTAATACAGCTTTCTTTTGGTGCTATTTGATTGCTGCTGTGATTTTTAGTTTTTATTATATTCATCAAAAAAGACATGAATTTTGTCAAAAAAAAGATTTTTTTAACTTTCTGTGCTGACATTTTGACACAGTAAAATTTATATATACATTTTTGTCCAAATGTATTCTGATACATGTCTTTGATAAAAAAAAATCCAATAAGTGTATATTTATTGGTTTGGGTAAAAGTTATAGCGTTTACAAACTATGGTGCCAAAAGTGAATTTTCCCATTTTGAAGCATCTTTTCTGAGCACCTGCCAGGTTTCATGAGGTGCTAAAACTCCAGGATAGTATAAATACCCCTCAAATGACCCCATTTTGGAAAGAAGTCATCCCAAAATATTCACTAAGAGGCATGGTGAGTTCATAGAAGATTTTATTTTTTGTCACAAGTTAGCGGAAAATGACACTTTGAAACAAAAATAAAACAAAAACAAAAGTTTCCATTTCTGCTAACTTGTGACAAAAAAAAAAGAATTCTGCCACGGACTCACCATGCCCCTCTCTGAATACGTTGGGGTGTCTACTTTGCAAAATGGGGTCATTTGTGGGGTGTGTTTACTGTCCTGGCATTTTGGGGGGTGCTAAATTGTAAGCACCCCTGTAAAGCCTAAAGGTGCTCATAGGACGTTGGGCCCCTTAGCACACCTAGGCTGCAAAAAGGGGTCACACATGTGGTATCGCCGTACTCAGGAGAAGTAGTATAATGTGTTTTGGGGTGTATTTTTACACATACCCATGCTGGGTGGGAGAAATATCTCTGTAAATAAGATTTTTTTGATTTTTTTTTTACACACAATTGTCCATTTACAGAGATATTTCTCCCACCCAGCATGGGCATGTGTAAAAATACACCCCAAAACACGTTATACTACTTCTCCTGAGTACGGCGATACCACATGTGTAACACTTTTTTGTAGCCTAGGTGCGCTAAGGGGCCCAACGTCCTATGAGTACCTTTAGGATTTCACAGGTAATTTTGGGGCATTTGGTTTCTAGACTACTCCTCAAGCTTTAGGGCCCCTAAAATGCCAGGGCAGTATAGGAACCCCACAAATCACCCCATTTTAGAAAGAAGACACCCCAAGGTATTCTGTTAGGAGTATGGTGAGTTCATAGAAGATTTTATTTTTTGTCACAAGTTAGCGGAAATAGTTTTTACTGGGTTTTTTCACAAATTGTCATTTTTCGGTAACTTGTGACAAAAAATACAATCTTCTATGAGCTCACCATACTCCTAACGGAATACCTTGGGGTGTCTTCTTTCTAAAATGGGGTCATTTGTGGGGTTCCTATACTGCCCTGGCATTTTAGGGGCCCTAAACCGTGAGGAGTAGTCTTGAAATCAAATATCTCAAAATGACCTGTAAAATCCTAAAGGTACTCATGGGACGTTGGGCACCTTAGCGCACCTAGGCTGCAAAAAAGTGTCACACATGTGGTATCGCCGTACTCAGGAGAAGTAGTTTAATGTTTTTTGTGGTGTATTTTTACATATACCCATGCTGGGTGGGAGAAATATCTCTGTAAATTACAATTTTTTTATTTTATTTACACACAATTGTCCATTTACAGAGATATTTCTCCCACCCAGCATGGGTATGTGTAAAAATACACCCCAAAACACATTATACTACTTCTCCTGAGTATGGCGATACCACATGTGTGACACTTTTTTGCAGCCTAGGTGCGCTAAGGGGCCCAAAGTCCAATGAGTACCTTTAGGATTTCACAGGTTATTTTGAAACATTTGGTTTCTAGACTACTCTAGGCTTTAGGGCCCCTAAAATGCCAGGGCAGTATTGGAACCCGACAAGTGACCCCATTTTAGAAAGAAGACACCCCAAGGTATTCCATTTGGAGTATGGTGAGTTCATAGAAGATTTTATTTTTTGTCACAAGTTAGCGGAAATTGATTTTTATTGTTTTTTTTTTTCACAAAGTGTCATTTTCCACTAACTTGTGACAAAAAATAAAATCTTCTATGAACTCATTATACACCTAACAGAATACCTTGGGGTGTCTTCTTTCTAAAATGGGGCAGATTAGGGCCTGATCTGATGGATAGGAGTGCTAGGGGGGTGACAGGAGGTGATTGATGGGTGTCTCAAGGTGTGATTAGAGGGGGAACATATGCAAGCAATGCACTGGCGAGTGGATCAGAGGGGTTCTGGGGGGCTATCTGAAGGTGTGGGCAGGTGATTGGTTGCCCGCAAGGGGCAGATTAAGGTCTGATCTGATGGGTAGCAGTGACAGGTGGTGACAGGGGGTGACGGGGTGATTGATAGGTGATCAATAGGTGATTACATGGGAGAATATATGCAAGCAATGCACTGGCGACTTGATCAGAGGGGGTCTGGGGGGCTATCTGAGGGTGTGGGCCGGTGATTGGGTGCCCGCAAAGGGGCAGATTGGGGTCTGATCTGATGGGTAGCAGTGACAGGTGGTGACAGGGGGTGATTGATGGGTGATAAGTGGGTGATTAGAGGGAAGAACAGATATAAACAAAGGCACTTTGGTGGTAATATGATGGTGGGTCTGCGGGTGATCTGATGGTGTGGGGGTGATCAGATGCCCGCAAGAGGCAGGTTAGGGTCTGATCGGATGGGTGGCAGTAAAAGGTGGTGACAGGGGATGATTGATGGGTGATTGACAGGTGATTGACAGGTGATTGACAAGGGAGAATAGATGTATACAGTACACAAGGGGGGGGGGGGTCTGGGGTGCATCTGAAAGTAGGGGGGTTGATCAGGAGCCCCCAGTCGGCAATTAGGGACCTAATCTATAAAATAGACAGATAGTGACAGGAAGTGATTGATGAGTAATTAGGGGGCGATTCGAGGGAAGAACAGATGTAAACAATGCACTTTGGTGGTGATCTGACGGTGGGTCTGCGGGCGATCTGATGGTGTTTAGGGGTGATCAGATGCCCGCAAGAGGCAGGTTAGGGTCTGATCGGATGGGTGGCAGTGACAGGTGGTGACAGGGGATGATTGATGCGTGATTGACAGGTGATTGACAAGGGAGAATAGATGTATACAGTACACGGGGGGTCTGGGGTGGATCTGAGGGTAGGGGGGTGATCAGGAGCCCCCAGGGGGCAGTTAGGGACCTAATCTATAAAATAGCACTGACAGATAGTGACAGGGAGTGATTGATGGGTAATTAGGGGGTGATTAGAGGGAAGAACAGATGTAAACAATGCACTTTGGTGGTGATATGACGGTGGGTCTGCGAGCGATCTGATGGTGTGGGGGTGATCAGATGCCCGCAAGAGGCTTGTTAGGGTCTCAACGGATGGGTGGCAATGAAAGGTGGTGACAGGGGGTGATTGATGGGTGATTGATGGGTGATCAGTGAGTAATTAAAAGCGAGAACAGATGTAAATATTGCACTGGGGAGGTAAGAAGGGGTGGTCTGAGGGCAATCTGAGGGTGTGGGCGGGTGTTTAGGTGCCCGCAGGGGGCAGTTTAGGGTCTGATCTGATGGGTAGCAGTGACAGGTAGTGATTGATGGGTGATTGACAGGTGATCAGTGGGTGATTATAGGGGAGGATAGATGTATACAGTACTGGGGGGGGGGTCTGGGAAGGATGTGAGGGGAGGGGGGTGATCAGGAGCCCCCAGGGGGCAGATTAGGACCTGATCTAAAAAATAGCGTTGACAGATAGCGACAGGGGGTGATTGATGAGTGATTAGGGGGGTGATTGGGTGCAAACAGGGGTCTGGGGGTGTTCAGGGGGGGTCTGAGGGGTGCTGTGTGCGATCAGGGGGCAGGGGGGGGGCAGATCAGTGTGTTTGGGTGCAGACATGGAGGGCTGCAGCCTGCCCTGGTGGTCCCTTGATCACTGGGACCACCAGGGCAGGAGGCAGCTTGTATAATACACTTTGTATACATTACAAAGGGCTTGATTCACAAAGCGGTGCTAACCTACTTAGCACGTCTAAAGTCTTTAGACGCGCTAACCAGGGTGCTAAGTAGGTTAGCAATGGATTTCTCAATCAGATCGCGCGCTAACTTTGCGCGCGCAAAGTTTTACGCGCGCTAAGTCCCATAGGCTTTAATGGGCACTTCGCGCAGGGCGCCCTGCGCTCTGTGCAGTACGCGCGTAAAGTTTTACGCGCATAAAGTTTTATGCGCGAAAAGCTTGTTTAGACGTGCTAAGGGGGTTTTCACAGGCGTGCTAACAGTTAGCACCGCTTTGTGAATCAAGCCCAAAGTGTATTATACACTTTGCATGCGGTGATCGATGGGTTAACATCCCGCCGGCGCTTACTAACGGCCGGCGGGATGATGTCACGGATGGACGGAGCCTGTTCCCATGGGCAGCGCGCGTCACCAGTGATGCGATCGCTGGCCAGACACGCCTTAAGGACCCGCCGCCGATGTGCGTATTGCGGTCCTTAAGGCGTCCACTTTGCGTCCTTAAGGCGTCTACAATAATAAAAGAAATTTGCACTCACAAGCGTATACGTGGTAAGCAGGCACAGAGTTTTATTGGGCTCTACCCCATTCGTTGCCCACTGGGTGGGCTTGGTTGCGCTGGTAGGTTCGCCTCCCTTCTCGTCCCCTCTGTCTCCACGTCACCTGTTATTGGCCGCACGCTTGACTAGTTTCGTCGCGGTCTGCGACTCATCAGAAGCATGCGCGGCCAATTTCTCAACTTCTAAAAATAAGATATTCACCCCTCCCCCCTACCCCGGAAGTTTATGTCCACGGCGAGATTTGACCAATAGACCGTGCAGGTTGTCCGGAAGTCTCTCTTCCCAGAGATCCCCATGGGCAGTGACGTCGCCGCACATGCGCCCTCCCCTCTTACTCGCCGGAGGTCAGTCAGCATAGCGCATCCTTGGATACGGTCACATCAGGCCGACCCTGCCCACTCTGCCTCAGTCACTCCCCTCAATCTTACCTTAGTGACGGGCACAACTCGCTGGAAACTCCTCCTGGTGGAGAGTTTAGCCGATTCCTCGTCATCACGGCAACCCCCTTTTTCCAATGTTAATTCAGTGTTTGAGAGCGCTGCACTCTCATTGAGCCAGCCGTTCCAGGGGCCTTCTTAGGGTATAGCTCTTACATACTTAGTGAGGTATAAAATACCTCTTATTAGCAGCCTAATGTTTAGGGATTTACAAAGTATAATGCTTTTATCTTGGAGCATAGGCAAACGCAGGGGAGGATTAAAGCTGCCCAGAATCCCCCTTCAGACCAGAGCCAGTGCAGTGTCTGGGGGCAGGCACAAGTTGAGACATCAGAATATCTGCAGGTATCCTGCAGCACACAGCACTGCCCTATTTCTTTCCCTGCTACAGTTGACTTTGGATGGAGCAGTAGCGTCTGTACAGAGCATGGAGCAGCAGCGTGTGTACAGAGCATGGAGCAGCCCTGGGGAACTGTGCCCTGCTGGGTGAATGCTTCACTTTCCCCTTTATTAGAAATGTCGGCTGTCCTCATTATTATCTGTATTCAAACTGCTCCTGATCTATCCTGTTGTCGGTCGATCAGACAGGAAATTGCATTGCATGTATCCAGCATGATGTCCTACCATATTATTATTCTGTATTGTGCGTGGCTGAGGGAGACCTTTCAGGAATCCCCCCCTTGAAAATCCTGGGTTTGTATCTGAACAGGTGACGTGGAGACAGAGTGGATGCAAAGGGAGGCGAACCTACCAGCGCAACCAAGCCCACCCCGCAGCCAACAAATGGGGTAGAGCCCAATAAAACTCTGTGCCAGTTTACCACGTCTACGCTTGTGGGTGAAAATTTATTTTATTATTAAAACATTTTTACAGTTTTACGCTATGGTGGTTTCGATTATGATCTTTTCGAGGTATGATGATCCTATGAAAAGGTGGAAGTAGAGGACAGGGATTGCTTTGAGAGGCAGGGGGCGGCCAGATGACCCCATAGGCGCTGGAGACCCATCTAACAGAGGGACATATTAATGCGGTGAGTGTCCACTGCTTGGGGTGTGGTGGTGGTATCTCACTGAAGTGGAACTGTGTCAGCTAACTGGTGCTGAAGCAATACTGTTGATTCTACAGAACACTGCGACAATTTCCTTTGACTTATGAATACTGTTTATCTATAGGAACATCAGTGCACAGCTTTACTGTGAGAAGACAAGTTAATTGGCTTCCCCCTAAATTGGCCCTAAAGCACTAACATATTACGTAGTGCTGTAAGGGGAGACAATGCAATTTTGAACAATATATGCAGGGACATTACAGCATTAAACAATGGTACACAAAATAGTGAAACAAAGAGAAGTCACCAAATCCATATGGACAATCTAAGTGGTAGAGTGGTGGGACAAATTGGGAGGGGTGGGGTGGCAGTTCAATGGGGGGATTGAACTTATGAACATGGTGGATAGGCTGTGATAAATAGATACTTCTTTAATGAGAACCCGAGGTTATAGTGATATGGAGGCTGTCATATTTATTTCCTTTTAAACAATATCAGTTGCCTGGCAGTCCTGTTCATCCTCTAGCATCAGAAGTGTCTAAGGAACAACCATAAAACAAACATGTGGCTAATGCAGTCAGACGTGAGTCAGAGCACCTGGTATGCATGCTTGTTCAGGGTCTATGGCTAAAAGTATTAGAGACATGATGCAATTTGCATCCTTTAAAGAGAAATATATATGGCAGCATCCATATCGCTCCCACCTCAGGTTCCATTAACTTTCAAAAATCTTTTTTATTGGAAAACAGAACATAGAACATTTCACGCAGAGTAAACACATGACATGAGAATAGTGCAACAGTGAAATGAGCTTATAAAAACTCAATGAGTAACAGTTATAGATAGATGAATAGCTTCAAAAGCAGTCAATAACACTTTCTCCTTAATTTTGGCTTCAGAATAAACACAACGGAGGACCTGATGCACCCTAAAGAATTCTGACAGGGGAGGTAAGAATGTTCCTTAGAATTGTAGGGAGAACATATACCGTACGTCTGTCTACCAAAATATGCCATAGGGTAGTCAGGTTAGCTGGAGCGCACCATTGGAATGGCAACATATTATGGCCGACTGGAAAGTCAGGGTTATCGAATAGCTTGAGTAGCTGAAAAGGCTTTGATTACAATCTCTTTGAACCTAACTTCCTTCCAGATAGTCACCATAAGTGGGGAACTCTCTTTAATATGAGGATGTGTACACTGACTGGCCCATTAGACATCTTTTCATGACAGTGGCAACAAAAGAGAATTTTCCACAGTCACCTATTTAGGGGCATGTGCTTTTGCATAAACCATAGGGAAGAATGCGAGCTATGTGTGCATCCACATAATTTCCCACCATCCTATTTGTGCAACATCATCAGTCTGTGTGAAATAATACCACATTTTCACTACCAAATAAAAGTAAACATTTATTTTCTGCAGACAAATAGTACATCAGCTTAGGGATCCATGTCATCTGGACAGATGTCACCACCCTGCCCAATAAATGTATAAGTCATCCAGGAGTGTAATAATTATTGAAGTGACTTAAATAACAGAGTAAAGTTCCATTCAAAAAGCTTTGCTAGATTATTAGTGATTTTCGTGTTCCATTTAGAAGTTTCCTTGAATAAATTGAAGGTGGGGGCGACCCTGATGGGTGGGCTGAGGGAATTTCATAGACTAGTGGTTGCACTGGAGAAGTCCTGCTGCCTCGTGAGCAAGCAAGTGATGTATGGGGCGTACATCTGTGAGGTGTTGGTGGAGCAGAAAGTTCGGAGATGTGCATAGGGATGGTATGGTGGATGAATTTGTGTGTCAGACGGAGCAGTTTAAATTTCATTCTGACTAAGGGGGACAGAATTTTAAAGCAATGAACACAGAATAAGATGTCTGTATTTATTGGCTTAAATAGACCCCATAGATTTATGTAACAATTTATTGACTGGCATGGATATCAATAATTATGTTGATTTGTTTTTTTTTTCTTAAATATTTTTACAGGTTAAAATCAATATAAAAACAAACACAATTACCTCTGTTTATGCCTGTAGGTTGTTTGGAGGCTGTGCAAAAATAAGTGCATATATATGTTTTTAAGTAAGAATGGCATTCCTTATAAATGTTTATTATTTTACAAATTGTATTGTTTACAAAGCCACAATAATTTATCTGACATATAATCTCAGCCTGACTGAAATCGAAGGAGGAAGATACTGTACTCTAGTGCCTACCCCAAGCATAATCACATTAGTTACAATGTTACTCTCTGTACACTTGTACACTTGAGAGATGTGGATTCAATATTGTAATGCAAATATATTGTGATAAGAGTCACTATATTTTTTATGAGTTTTCACAACCAATCTTATTTGTTGGCTTAAGTTATTGTAATGGTGGCCACTAATCCTTTTCATCCAATCTTACCAATTCTATGTAATATAAGGGAACTGCCTAAATATCCATTCAATATGTCCATTCAATTCACCCTTATATACATAGATTTGGTCAAATTGGATGAAAAAGATTGGATCATAAGTGGTCACCTTAATGTCTACAGCTAAGGGTTGGAGCCAGCAAACACCAACATCTGCATTCTACTAGAATTTGCTGCATTTCACCAGGAAATCTGTCTGTCAGTCGCTATTTCATTATTTAATTGTAATTCACACTATGCACATGGCATTATAAGGCAACACATTACTCCGGGGGAACTCATTGCCCATACAAACAGACTGAAAGACAGCTTTTTCCCATCCGCCATAAACTTGATGAACTCTGAATCCTCTCTGAAATAATTAACACTGTGTACAAATTGTTTAAACATCTGTAATACCTGGCATACTTGTATAATTTCTTCTCTTCCTTGTTACTATTACTATGTTCCCTATATGCACCGTGGGGTTCTCATGAAAAGTAATTTTGTTGTGTTACACAATGACAATAAAGTGAATTGAATTGAATTGAATTGATCACATTAAGGGCTGGTTCACACTGCAAGAGCTTTTTCAAAGTGCTTGTGATTTTAAAAACGTTTGCTAATATAATGCTAGGTGTGTATTCTCCCTAGAGCGATGTGATTTCATAAAAATCACATCATCATAGCATTGCATTAGCAAGAGCTTTTCAAATCACTGCCACTTAAAAAGCTCTTGCAGTGTGAACCAGCCCTAACTTAACACACTTCCTAAGGTGCAATACAGGATAACATGTGCATTACAAAGCAATTGTTTATGCTATGAAAGTGCATGTTTTAAAGGGACTCCGAGCACCTCTCATGGGTATGCTTTTAAGCCAGACGACTTCCAACAAAGTTGTGCTATGACCCCTCTGGAATGGCCATGCGTGTCACTTCCTCTTCCTGCTTCATTCAGTGATGCACTTCTCTAACAGAGAATACAGGGGTGACCCGGAAGTTATAACATAGCCAAGATGGCAGCCGCAATTTTTAAATTGAAATTGAATTAAAACTATTTGGTGTAGAATGGCAAAATTCAGGCATCAAATGAAAGAGGAGAGCAGAATCTACAGAAAGGTATGCATCTTTAAGTACTTTGCAGTACTGGTCGGAGTCTCTTTAAAGGCATGCCCATGAGAGGTGCTCGGAGTCCCTTTAATGTATGTGCTTTGATATGCATGCCTTATAACGCAAGTATGCTATAGACAGTGTAAATTCAGCCTTCACGTTTCCTACTCAGGAGAAAATGAGGTGCAAAGGGATGTAGCCATATTAATATTTGTTGCCATGTGTTATGCATCATTGCAAGTGTAAGCTTTGTGTGCAAGAGTAAATGTTGATTTGAATTTCAGTTGGCCACATCCCTTTAAACCTCCCTTTCCCTCACATGGCCTGAGTAGGATGAGCACAGCTACTTTGTGTGTTTGAATGCTTTTGGAAGCCATATCAGCCAGGATTCATGCTGTATCGTTATGCCACTACAGCCCATTATTGCAATGGTGTAAGAATGAGTTTGTAGCTCCTTGAATGGCTGTTTGGACGCATCTGTGTGTGTGTGTGTTCCCCTCATCTTAAGGTTAAGAGCCCCAGATGTTCCCAGACCAAATTTCAAATTGTATGCATAGATTGTCTGCTTGCATGCTTGTCTGCTGGTATGAGTGTACTGGTGTGTAACTACAGGGGAGTAGTCCCTGCAACTGCAGGGGGACTCAGAGCCATAAGGGGGGCCCAACTACTACTTCACTCCCTCGGATAAAGGGCCCGTTTCCACTAGAGCGAATCCGCATGCATTGTCCGCTTGTGAGTTCGCATAACCAATACAAGTGGATGGCCCTGTTTCCACTTGTCAGTTTCCTTCAGCGTTGTTCTGTGCAGGATTTTTCTGCACGGTAGAGTCCGCAGAATTTACCTGCATGTGGAGTGCAGGCGAATAGCAAGCAATGTATTTAATAGGGAAATCGCATGCGTTTGTTGCATGCGTTTTTTCACGCGATTTTGTGTGTGATTTTGCATTGAAAGTAATGTAAATTGACACAGGCAGTGACATGGTTAAAATCGTATATAGCCTGCCTATGCAAAATTGCGGCAAAAAACGCATGTGATTTCGTCAGCGGTGATATGCAGCGATTCCGCACCACAATAGTGGAAACGAGCCCAAAGGGGTCCAAGCTTCAGATCAGGTGTTTTTGTGGCTACACTTGTTATGTGTGTGAAGATTATGATGTTCACACTTGTTTTATGGCCCTTGCAAGATGGGCCCCTAGGCTGTGAGGGTCACCAGGGGTAGGCAAGAAAAGTGGTGTGGTGAAAACTAGGGGGTCTCATCAAGGTGTTGCTGGGAGGCCCTATGATTTGTTGTTACGCCCCTGAGTGGACCAATCCTAAGGAGGGAACCTTGATGATTTTCGGTGGGTTGTCTTAAAGCGGAATATAACCCAGCATTTCAACTTTGCTCTAAAACATTATTTACAGCATACTATATGCAACCAGCATTTTTTTTTACTAGATCAGCATTGGAAGGGTTACACAGAGCTTGAAAGTTCAGTGCAGAGAAATGCTGCCGCAGCCGAAGTTAGATAATGATACATTTAAGTAAACAGAATGTAACAAGTGAGGAATGTTACACAGTCTCTGGCTGTCCTCCAGCTCCTGCACAGACAGAGAGTGTGTAACATTCCTCACTTGTTACCTTGTGTTTACTTAAATGTATAATTATCTAACTTCGGCTGCGGCAGCATTTCTCTGCACAGAACTTTCAAGCTCTGTGTATCCCTTCCAATGCTGGTCTAGTAAAAAAAAAATGCTGGTTGCATACAATATGCTGTAAATAATGTTTTAGAGCAAAGTTGAAATGCTAGGTTATATTCCGCTTTAATTGAAGAATGCTGCAGTATTTTTGGAGCAATAAGATCCTCCATTTTTATTAGGCAATGTTTGTTGCTGTGTGTGCTATGCGTTGCTGCAAGTGCAAGCATTGAAAGCAAGGGTTAATCTAAGTAACCCTAAATGCATCATGACAAGGAATACTCTATTCCATTGGCTTTATGTGAATGAAAAATAACAACCTCTTCCTCCTTTTACATTTTTTTAAATTAATAATGCATTATTAATAATTTGGTTGTGCTTTCATTTACATTCAAATGACTGTACATTAGACAAATCAATTGTGTAAAATTATTGTTATTGGAATAGTGGTTATTTACCTGAACAGATGACCCCAGCAACTTCATGAGCTCGGCAGCCATGGCTTCCCCACTGTCTGTGAGAGCACTGCCAAAGAAACTGTTCATTTCCAGTACAAGTTACATTATCGAGCACTATACTTCCAGTGCCTGGCCCAAAATAGGCATTGTGCAGAGCCACAACTGCAGATCCACAGCTCAGCTGCTTGCACACAATTTGTGCATCCGGGATGTCCCAGCTGTCATCACATACTGTTCCCCAGGCATTGTCATAGTAGACTTCAACACGCCCAGCACATCCATCCCAGCCACCCGCGAGTCTGACAGGAAAGGTTTCTAACACAAGCACAGAATTACATTATGTTATTGGACAAAGAAGTATCTATATATATATATATATATATATATATATATATATATATATATATACATATATATATATATATATATATATATATGTATGTATATATATATATATATATATATACAGTATATATATATATATATATATATATATACACAGTATATATATATATATATATATATATATATATATATATATATATATATATATATATATATATATATATATGTTTTCTCATATCTGGATGCTTTTTTAAAAATGTGGTGGGTAAATCAACTCCTACCACACATTCATTGCACTTTCAGAGCTTCTGCAAAATGGACGTAACAATGACAATAAGTGGACAGAACAATGACACTATGACACTATACAGTATGTCTTTCCAAAGGACAGCACCCACCACTGCAAGTCAAAACATGCAATTACAGTCTGCACTGTGTAAGCAGTCCTGTTTGTCACTTAGGGCCGGTTCACACCGGCTTCTACCCGGCTTCCAGCGGCGTCCCATTTGCCGGCGTCTCGTACAGGAGCTTGCACGCTGAGTTTTGGCGGCTTCCCGTTGCTATCAACGTTTTTCGTCCCCGCCAACATGACAACACAGGGGTAATCGACCCTGGACACCGCAGGGTCGTCTGAATCGACTGGGAAAATCAGAATCAGAATGAAATGCCAGTAAACGATACACGCCACCCGATACAAATGCTCCCATACACTTGAATGGGAGCGTTTAATAACATGTTGAGTGACACCCAGCAGTGGGTGGAGTAAGTGGGAAGAAAAATACTCCTGGACGACAACATGAATTACTCGTTGAGTGGTCAAAAGGGGAAAGTGGCTGCCATACACACACTGTATTCTCAGCAGAGGCAGTTGTTATTGGTCGAGTCTCACCTAGCGTGTATGCTGAGCATACATATCATTAGACCCTTGATCAGGTTGTATGCTTAAAGTAAATAGAACAAACAGTTGCAAACAGATACACTGACTAAGCAGCAGGCTGGTCTTTTACTTAATCTGTCTGAACTGGCTATGGCATCATTGTGCATCATTATGGTTGTTTCCAGTGATTGCTGTATTGTAACTTATGAGAAAATTGTGATTTTTACCTAGATGACTCGGGAGCAGGGCAGAAAGGGAATGGGGACACTGGGGAGTTAAAATATATTGACTCCCATCACTGCAAGCCATGTTCACAACTCATCTGTTGCCTCTACCTATAAGTCTGCTAAAATCACTTGCAATACCCCAGTGTGTCACCAGGACAGGAAATCAATGGAAATGTGCCATTTAATGGCACATTTCCATTGATTTTGGCTGTATTCCACAACATCTAGGGTGAAATCGGTAAAAACTGCTATTCTTGGTTGAAGCTTACTACTGGCTGAATCCAAGATGTAATTAGTAAGATGCCCCACAATGATTACTGATCTGTGCTTTGAATCGAAACTGGTTTTGTGGTATCAGGAGATAAAGTGACTCCAAAGGTCCAAGCAAAAGATTTATTTACGGTAGATAATTGGAACATGGTAGTAAATGCAATACGCTTACAAAGATACTGCTTCTTCCACATAAAAGTTAGTAAATACAGGTTATTTTAGTTTATCATATAATCTACAACCGTTCCAGTATATATTATGATTGTAGGCTCTATGAAGCACTCTTTTTTTCTAAGTTAACCCCCAAAAAAATGTTACAGCGGAGTTCCCCAACCTTGTGTTCAAGACACACCAACAGTACATGTTTTGCATGAAAACAGGAACATTCACAGGTAGGGTAATTAGTGTATTAGGCTGATTAACCTCCTTAGCGGTAACTCTGAGTCAGGCTCGGGCAAGAAATCCGCAGCTCAGAGAGGTAACACCGAGCCTGACTCATGGTAGCCGCCAGAAGGTATAGGCAGAGCCAGGGGCTGTTCGCTTATGATGCCCCTTGAATCTGAATGATGTGCGTTAGGTGACATCTTCTTAGGAGCATCATCCCAACCGCGCCCCCCCTCCTCACTGGCTGACGAGATTTACCTTCTCGAAACGAGCGGTGGCCCCGACCTGCGCGTGGTCATATACAGTCCGTCAAAAACTGGACTTGCCTTTTTTTTATATAAATACCTGTTATGATCATGTCTGCAGCGTTTACTGCTGGCTGCAGTGGTATTGCAACCCAAGCAGTTCTGATGTCATTACATGCATTTTCTTGCATAGTTTGGTTTGCACTTAAACTAGTTGCTGATTCCATCTGCAGTCGCTCTGAAGTTAATGACAGTTTAATATGCTTTTGTGTAAACAAACATGGTCTGCTGCAATGGAGGGGCAATCCCTTTCCTGCAGGCTGCATATCATTGTCTGCCTTTTCCTGCTGTCAGCCTGTGATTAATTACCATTCACTTGTGTGGGAATCTGCAGGTCTGCTCCCATTGGATGACCTCAGTATAAAGAACTGCTTCCTGCAATGCTTGATGGGCTACCATAGTCTCAGATTCTGTCTGTTACTCTGCTCGTGCCCCACCTCGTTCCTAGTCCGTGTGGACTGCGCTGACTCCTGCGAAGGGGTCAGCGAGTCCTCCTAGTTCTGCTCTTGTTCTAGAAGTTGTTACTCTGCTTGTCTTGTGTCATATATTGGTTCATCGCCAATATATACGCATACTTGCGCATTTTGTTATTTTCCTTGTATTCGTGTTACGTTGATACATCAGTGTCGCTGATATATACGTACACGAACTGTTTATTTCCTGTGTTCAGTTAGTCAGCCTTCCAGCACGTTTTGGTAGTTTGCGCGTATCATGAGCACCCGTGCTGAGCTAGTATCCTGCTCCTGGTCCTGTTTGTGGATTGCGTTCATCTCTGCGAGGAGATAACGAATCCTTCTGAATCCTGTCCTGTTACCGTTTGTGGATTGCATTCATCTCTGCGAAGAGATAGCGAATCCTTCTGAGCCCTGTTCCCTGTATTGCTCCAGTGCTAGTCAGTGTTCCTGCTTATGTCATATATCGGTTCATTGCCGATATATACATATGTTAGTCAGACGTTACAAATAGTTTCATTGATAGCTGTAATTGTAATACGCTAGGAATACATACTTATTGTATATTTGTCTGTGTTATGTTCATCTATCTTGATCCTGCTATTTCCTGACTATCTTGTCCTGTCTTTGTGAGGCACGCCATCGCTGCAAACGCATTGGCTGCCTCATTCCAGTCTGTCTTATTGTGGACGCTTGCTGTCACTAAATAGTGGCTAGTTAAGCAAGCGTTCATTCTGTCTACCTGTCCTGATCTCCTCAGTCCTGGTTTATGCGCTCAGCGCTACTTTGCGCTGAGACGTTATTACGAAAGTGTTGTTTGTGGCTGTTCGGATCTGCACCGGCTCTGTGCACCACAATCTCCTATTGGAGTCAGTCCTCTCCTCCACTAAACTGGGGATATCCTGATCCCTTGTGCTGGTGTGTGTACCTCCTTCACATCAGCTTATGTGTTGCATGCTGACTGTGGAGATTACACCTCCAAGCTTAACAATACCGTATATTCCGGCGTATAAGGCGACCCGGCGTATAAGACGACCCCCCAACTTTTCCTGTTAAAATAAAGAATTTGGCATATGCTCGCCGTATAAGACTACCCCTTTTCACAACATGCCTCCTCCATCCTCCTGGCCCTCCCCTGTATACACCTTTGGATATTACTGCGTGCCGCAGTTATCCAGGGGAGGGAAAAGACTCAGGATGTGATTTTTTTTTTTAAGAGCGGGGTGTCAGTATTGTGGCAGGCAGAGGTTACCGGGTGCAGCAGCCTTGAAAGGTCCGCTCGTGTCCTCGGTCCTTCTATGTCCTCCACTGTCCCCCGCATCATTTATGTCCACGTCCTCTGTGTTTGAAAATGCAAAGCTGCAATATAATAGCATCTTGCGAGCAGCCGCTCGCATGGATAATACGGCAGCTTCCTGATTCCGGGTCACCTGACTGGTGACGTGCATAGACACTGAATTGTGGAGCGCACGTCACCAGTCAGGTGACCCGGAATCAGGAAGCTGCCGTATTATCCATGCGAGCGGCTGCTCGCAAGATGCTATTATATTGCAGCTTTGCAATTTCAAACACAGAGGACGTGGACATAAAAGATGCGGGGGACAGTGGAGGACATAGAAGGACCGAGGACATGAGCGGACCTTTCTGCCAAGGCTGCTGCACCCGGTAAGCTCTGCCTGCCACAATACTAACACCCCGCACCTGACACCCGGCGTATAAGACGACCCCCCACTTTGCAGAAGATTTTCAGGGTTCAAAAAGTCGTCTTATACGCTGGAATATACGGTAAATAAAGAAAAAGAGCAAGCACTAATTCCTCCCCCCTAATGATAGGATGTATGGGGATTTCAGTGAAGGTGGGGGACAGATTCTTTTTTTTTTTAATAAAATTTTTGTATTTGAAAAAATAGTTGCAGCATGGGCTGAGAACTGTACATGGCCGGTTTTTGCTTTGAAAATATGTTTAAGCCAGTTAATGGCATTTGTGTCTTTATGGCGCATTAGTAAATCGCACTCCCTAAATCACATACTCTTTGGCTTTAACCACTTCACCCCCAAGGATTTTTACCCTAACAAACCAGAGCAATTTTTGCCTGTCAACGTTGTTCCCTTTAATTCGCCGATAACTTTTTCAATATTTATCACAACAAAATGATCTATACCTTGTTTTTTCGCCATATTTTTTTTTACTTTTTGGGGAGTGGTAAATACATTACTTTCTTTGCAACGAATGCTCCATACCGATCAGCGTGAGCAGTGTGGCAGCCCCAGGACCACTCCATGCCAATTGCCGAAAAGTCCTGGGGCGGGGTTTTGCAGGAGATCGCACCACTCCGTCATCAGCCTCCCATCGGCGATCACCGCTAGGAGACTGTTAGACAGCGACACTGCCATCTATTTACTTTGGACAGCGCTACGATCTACAGTAACGCTGTACTGGGGACAGCCTTGTGACACGGCTGTTCCCCTGGGAGGCACAACAGCAATCCACTGTCATAGGCTGAAGCCTATGACAGCCGATCGCGCTGATTGGCTGGCGGGGGAGGGATATTTAACCACTTAGGTCTATCTGGACGGATATATCCGTCCAGATAGCTTGCCCTGCTGCTGCTGCACCTTGCGCGCTACCGAGCGCACTCCCGCCGCTTTCTGCTGCCCCTGAGATCAATTAATGGGACAGTTCCCATTCATTGATCTGTGTCCCCATAAGAAAAACTGACAGCTTCTCTGAAAAGCCGCAATTTTTCTATGTCTCACATCACCCCTTCAGTTCCTGTAAGCGAGAGCTCTCACTTACAGGGTGAAAAATCAAAAAATCACTGTGGCCATCTTGTGGTCAAATAGTAAAACTACATCTACATACATTTTTTTTAAAAATGTACACAATCAATTACATTTAAAGTTACCTGTTTACCTTCCCACTCCGAAAAACCCCAAATAAAATTTTTAATAAAAAAAAAATACAATAAAAAAACAACCAACATAAATAGTTACCTAAGGGTCTGAACTTTTTTAATATGCATGTCAAGCGAGTATGTCAAGCGGGCAGCACGGTGGCGTAGTGGTTAGCTCTCTCGCCTTGCAGCGCTGGGTCCCTGGTTCGAATCCCAGCCAGGGCACTATCTGCAAAGAGTTTGTATGTTCTCTCCCTGTCTGCGTGGGTTTCCTCCGGGCACTCCGGTTTCCTCCCACATTCCAAAAACATACAGATAAGTTAATTGGCTCCCCCTAAAAATTGGCCCTAGACTACAGTACTTACACTACATAATATAGACATATAGCAATGGTAGGGATTAGATTGTGAGCTCCTTTGAGGGACAGTTAGTGACAAGACAATATATATATATATACACTGTACAGCGCTGCGTAATATGTCGGCGCTATATAAATACTAAATAATAATAATAATAAATAATAATAATAATTTTTTAAATTATAAGCTTGTAAATAGTGATGGATGCAAATTGCACCTTTTTTTCCAAATAAAATATTGACGCCATACATTTTTTGGGAACATAATTTAAATGGTGTAATAACCAGGACAAATGGGCAAATAAAATACATGGGTTTTAATTATCGCAGCATGTATTATTTTAAAGCTATAATGGCTGAAAACTGAGAAATAATGATTTTTTTCCATTTTTTTCTTAATATTCCTGTTAAAATGCATTTAGAAAAAAATAAGTCTTAGCAAAATGTACCACCCAAAGAAAGCCTAATTGGTGGCAGAAAAAACAAGATATAGATCAATTAATTGGGATAAGTAGTGATAAAGTTATTGGGGAATGAATGGGAGGTAAAAGTTGCTTGAATGCATAAGGTAAAACAACACTGTAGGCTGAAGTGGTTAAATAATCAAAAATAGTACCATTTATTACAAGAAAACTCAAATAAATATTTACAAAAACAAAAATAAACATCCTGGGAGCGACCATTGCCCACCAACAGAGAGCTCTGTTGGTGGGCAGAAAAGGGAGGGGAGTGAATCACTTGAGGTGGTTTAAGACTGCGGTCCTCAAGAGGTTAAAGGAAAAAAAATAAAAAAGACATATTTCTCCATTCCATCCCCTTTAGTTTAAAATAAACAATGCTACTGTACATAAAACCCATACATTTTAGCTGCCTATTTGTCCTGGTTATCACAAGATTTAAATTATGTCCCTACTACAAAGTATGGTGACAATATATTATTTGGAAATAAAGGTGTATTTTTTCTATGTTGTGGTTTTCGTTTTCTCATCGCACAGTACCAATGATTACATGCACTTATTAGCAAAAATAATACACCCTCATGGCATACATATTTAAAAAGTCCCTAAGGTAAATATTTATGTATTAACTTTTCAATTCTGTCACTTTTTTTTGGGGGGGGGGGGGTGGATACAATGGTTTTATTTTGGTACAGAGTTTATGAAAATAAATTTTATTGCTTGTAATTCAGTTTGCTGCTAAAAAAAAAATTCAAATGATATTGGCCTCAAATCTCAAACACACCAAATCCTATTATCTCGCTTGTTACAATTAAAATGATATGTTGTTTTGCTGAAATTGCACCATAAATTAGAAAACTTATTTTTTTACAGTTTTTTTTCACTTTGGCAAAAAAAATTAAATTACTTGGGCCTCAGCTCTCAAACATCCCAAATGATATTCTCTCACTTCTCACAATTAAAATGATACCCTACATACACAATCAGATTTTTGGCCACACAATATATTGTTAACCATGATCAGCACCAATTTATTTTTCAAGGCCATTTATTGCACCAAAAGTAATACAGTAATTTTTTCTTAGCAAAGCCCATGGAGTGTCTGAACAGTCAAGAAAAGCCATAGATGTCACCATTCTGAAAACTAGAGACCCAGGCCTACTCAGATATACATATTTTGGAACATCTGTACCTATGCAGTTTTGCTGAAATTGTACCATAACTTTGAAAATGGTATATAGGCCTCAGCTCTCAAACACCCCAAATTCTATTCTTTCACTAGTCACTGTTAAAATCATAACCTATGTACATTATCAGTTAGCTTTTTTGGGCACACGGTAGACAGTTAACTACCAGTAGCAATAAAGGCCAATTTTTAACCAAATGCAACAATGTCATTCTTTCTTATCAAAGGCCCTGAAATGACAGAACATTTGATACATGTCATGTTTCTTGGCCAACTACTGTACCAACACAAAGAAGCCCTGACGGGGTTAGTTCAATGTAAAGACCCTGTTGGGTTAATTGTGTTAATCAATGTGATAATAGTAATCACAATCCATCATATAAGTGTCTCTGAAAGAGCCTCCTTCGGAAGCAGCTGGAGCTGCGAGCGCATAAGGCTGTCTCCCTCCCCTCTCTCATATCTTCACACTATATGCACAGATCACTTTATCATTATTGTGGTATTTCACAGTTTGTGCTTTCATACATATGGTACAGGATTTTTAGTATTCACACAGGTTTTGCACTTGTTTCTTGTTGAAATTGTTCTTACTCTGTTTGTAATGATCCACTTTTTCTCTCTGGGGTTTAGCCCTTTCAGTGGCTCCCCAATATACAATTGACTGCATTCTAGATACTTTTTATTGTATACAGCACATTGTCTAGAGGGGTGCTGATTATCTTCAGCATTTAGGGAGATTTTAATTGTTATTGTTTTTATGGGACATGTCACTTATAAATTGATTATACTATTTTGACCACTTATATGATGGATTGTGATTACTATTATCACAGTGATTCACACAATTAACCCAACAGGGTCTTTACATTGAACTAGCCCTGTCAGTTGTTGTTTTGTGGTGTTATGTTTGTCATATTGGTAAATAAAATTATTTTCTTATCTGACTCTACTGTCTTACTATGTATATGTGTATTTATTTTACATATATTTACATATATTGTACCAAATGCAACCTATTTCTGAGCCTTCTGTCTCTGGCCCACAGCTGTATGCTCCATCCCCTATTGCATGATGAAGTGGAGCCACACCTGCGAAACGTGTTGCAACTGTTTTTTGGAGTATATTAATAAATCTAAACCTTTGAAAATTGACAGTTTCATATCTGTTTGAGGAGGTAAGTCCACCACTGCCTCGTCAGCAATTTTAAAGTTTTTAGCATATTTTATCCTGTTGGCGCCTCTGTTCAATTCCTGCGATACCTGTGTCCATTCCTGGTGGAAGGGTGATATAGCCCCTTCTTTCCGATCTGCAGAGAGCAACTTCTTAACCTGAGTGGGGACAGGTCTTAATCTCCCCACCTGCATTTACAGTGGCTGCCTATCGGGTAACCCTAGTTTGTGAGTATCAATTTACTTACACTATCCATCAAATCCAATACATACTACACTATATTGGGCTCTCTGTGTTTCTCTTTTTGTAGCCCTGTCAGAGCTTCTTTTTGTTGGTACTGTAGTTGTAACAGGGGCGTAGCAATAGCCATAGCAGCCATAGAAGCTGCTATGGGGCCCTGAAGCATAGGGGGCCCAGAAGGTACTTAATGTATTCACTATTAATGTTCTTGTGATTCTCCACCTTCTAATTGGTAAGAGATCCAACTGCTGGATTATCTTGTCGAAGCTCAGGCAAATGCTACAGTTGTTCTCTTTACCCCTCTGACTCCATTGTGTGCCTTATCATCATCCCCCTCCTCTTGTAGCCTGTCAGCTAGCGGAACATCTGCACAGAGCTGAGCCCCAAACTGTTACCTGAGGGATCGAGTGCTAATCCCTCCAGGGAACAGTTATTGTGTGTGTGGAGGCACCTAAAGTTGCATATTTTTTCTGTCATTTCTATAAGATGTATAAACATATACAAATAAAAAATGTTTGTGACAGTCTTACCTTGTAGTGATGCAATTCCTGTTGTAGAACTGGTGCCTCCTTTAAAAAGAACACATTTTAAAATATTTTTTCAGTCATTCTCTAAAATGATTCACAGTTAAACT
Source organism: Hyperolius riggenbachi (assembly GCF_040937935.1). Lineage (NCBI taxonomy): Eukaryota > Metazoa > Chordata > Amphibia > Anura > Hyperoliidae > Hyperolius > Hyperolius riggenbachi. The sequence goes on along the minus strand of NC_090649.1, from coordinate 326,942,260 downwards.
CAAAATTGAACAAGGGAAATTCTAATAGCAGTTAGGGCTTGTTCACAATATAAAAACTTTTCTAAAAGCTTTTGTGATTGTAAAAGCGCTTGCTAATGTTATCCTATGTGTGTTCTCACTGGAGCGATGTGATTTTGTAAAAATCTCCAATAGCATAGCGTTAGCAAGTCCTTTTCAAAATCAGTAGAACTTGAAGTGACACTGAAGCGAAAAAAAAACTCATGATATTATGAATTGCTTGTGTAGTACGGATTATCAATAGAACATTAGTAGCAAAGAAAGTAGTGTCATATTTTTATTTTCAGGTTTATAGCTTTTTTTCATAACATTGCATCATTCTTTAATAATTGCAGTGCGTGATCACAAATTATCATCCACAATCGCTAATTATCGTGCGTAATCGTGAATGTTTGCACGAAAACGAGCAAATTTTCATGCAAAAATTCGCAATTGCGCGCCATAATTCACAGCCATTTTATTGGCTCAGACAGCGGACCAATGGGGAGCCCAGCTGCAGATTCAAAGATGCTTTGCCTGGGCTCCTAGACAGTAATTACAGTGTTAGATACACTGTAATTACGGGACGGATTTTGCGGCGAGAGCCGTCGGGTGATCGGCGGCCGTATGTATAATGACAGGGGAGCCTTTGCAGAGCTGCGTGGGGGCTTCTAAAGTGTGCGGCGACCCGACGGGGAGCTCTGGGGGTCTCCTTATTAAAGGAGACCCCCAGATGCTGCGGCGACGACGTGCGTTAGCTGGTTTAGACCTGCTTTTTGCAGGTCTAAGCTAACGCTCATGTCTGTCGGGAAGCATCGCTTCCTGGAGGCATGAACAGGGTAATTGGATACCGTGTTAAGAACTCGCTGGGCGATTATATCGCCCAAGCAAGTTATTTTCTGCCTGGGGGGGTCTAAAGTTTAATAAGATTAGGCGATGCCCCCATCGCCTAAGTTAAGAACTCGCCAGTGCTTAGTGCTGGCGAGTTCAGCAATAGAATATGGCCCTATATGTTTCAGGCTTGGACCTTCTTCAGCTGTCAAGGGCCACACCCAAAACATGTAGTGTCCTGTTGCTTTAAACAAAAGTGGGGACACCGAGAGCCCAATATAAAGTATATAGTGTATATACTCACAAAAGTGTGTTACCTCCTAAGTAACCACTGTCCAGGCAGGTGAGGAGATTAGACCTGTCCTCACTCAGGATTAAAAGTCGCTCTCTGTAGATCAGGAAAAAAGAGATGGGGATCGACCCCTCCACCAGGGGTGGATATTGGTAATATAAGAGTGAACAGAGGCGCCAGCAGGATACTAAAAAGTTTAAAATTCCTCAGGAGGTGGTGGTGGACTCGCCTCCTTGAAGTAGACAAGATACTGTCAGCTTTTTAACAACAACAGGTTTATTTATATACTCCAGACAACCATGCAACACGTTTCGCAGGTATATTCCTGCATCCTCAGGCAATAACAAATAGGAGTACATGCAGTACAGTCTAAAGGTCACGATAAGCGCCTCTGTGACCTTGTGTCCTGTTGCTTTGTTTTGCAAGCTCCATGATAAAGTATAACTTTTACTAATTTACCACAGAAGCTCTGTGAACCAGACGGTAATTGAAGAGAGCAACTTAAAAATATAGATATCAGTACAATTGTTATATTTATGTCGTCTGAAATAATTGTTAGAGATTATTTTTGAGTGGCAGTTTGTGTACAAACCTTGTAGAGACATGCAACATCAAAACTGACAGTGACAACACCTAGCATTTATTGCTGATTGTGTTGTTGGTGTGGGGGAATTATCCCTAATTTTCTGTGCTCTATATGTCATTTGGGATGGAAGTTGCTGAAAATCTCACACACAGTAAAAAGGCCGAGAGCACACTTGTCTGTCAGTTTTCTTTGCAGGTTTTTCTGCATACATTTTCTACATGCATTTTTTTGCACACAGGGGCTCATATGCAATTAACTTTTTATTCCTGAGTTTTCTCCTAGGTGATCTGTTCACACATTGTCAATAAAATGCCCTTTAAATCACCTACATACAAGAAAATATTTAAAATAATTTTTATAGTACTTTTTCGCCTACTTTTTGGCACTTTTTTAATCGCTAAGTGCTGAAAAGTAATTTTAAACAGAAGATCAAATATCTCCTAGGAGAAAACTGAGGAGAAAAAGTTAATCGAATATAGGCCAATGTGTGTCTGTATGTGTGTAAACGCATGCGTTTTTTCACAGAAGCCAAAGTCACTTATAGAGACAATGGAAACAGTGCTTCACTACTGTCAGTTTAAAAAAACAGTGCACTAGCCCTAAAGTAATAGCTACAATCCATTATATATAGGACTCAAAAAACACAAAAACACAAACTCTTTTATCCACAGCTGCTCTGCTGTAAGATTTGCCATATCATTGCACATGAAATGGCCAGATGCATATGGCGTAACCTTCTACTGTTTCAGCTTTGCAGCTTCTTTCTTTATGGGCTATAAATCAGCAGTGTATATCTCTTAACAGGAAAAAAAACAAAAACAAACTCAAATGTATGTAAACAACTGGTAAACTTATAAACTTTTGTTTGTCAAGTGTGGACATAGTTGCCTGTCTAGTGTTCCTCTCTAAAATACCAGTTGCAAACCCTTACCTGAGAAGCAGAGCAGTCCAATGAAAAGGTGTAGTAGTAAACCCATAATAACTTAGTTAATGTTGTAAGCAAAAGAAGGCTATTTATACAATTTACAGTCTGCCCCGCCTTCTCTAAGCAATAACGCCACTAAATAACGTTTCCAAGGCTTTGAATTAAAAGATCACCAGTTTACCTATTAACTTGTGCAACTGAGCTATAAGCTTTTAACAGGAAGGACTGATAAAGAGACAACATACTTTGCATATTACTCAATTTTAGTTAATAGCAGCAATTATTAACTGTAGTTACAAAAACTCTTCTGTATGTGTCACTGTAAAATGCATGTATAAAACTAATAGTCAGCTGCTAAAGAGGATGTTATTTTATTCATAAAGCTCTACGTAAAAAAAGATAATATTCTAAGTGAAAAGATGCTGGTAATTATATTTTTTTAAAATATTAAGGTACTCTGTTGTCCCTGGCATTGGTGTGGATGAATGCCTTCCCAGAGCTCAGAATCTAAGTGGCCAGTCCATGGTCTTCAGTAGAGCATCCCACAAGGCTGAAATGGCTGCCACTCCTAGTGGGCTATGAACTTTTCTGCAGCTAATATTGGAAACTGGAGACAGAGAGAACTGGACAGACATGTATGGATGCAGTGTAACCAGCAGTGAGCAGGTCAGTGCTTGGAGAAGCGGGTGAAGGTCAGGAATGGTGGCAATAATAGACCTAGCATCAGGCTAGAGGTGCTGAAAATAAGCAAAGTCAGACTCAGACTCAAAATTTTTGCTCATGAAATCAGATAAATTAATAATCAGATCCGTTTTTTTCAAGCAGACAATGGCCATTCTATTGTCATTATACTCCACTCTATTATCCACCAAGCTGTTAATCAAGATAATCTTTTTAACTACCATACTTTTACACCATAAGACATACCTGACCTTAAAGTAAGTCTGAAGCTAAAAACTAAAAAAAAAAAAAAAATTACTTAAGGAGAGGGAAGGCTCTGTGTCCTATAGAGCCTTCCCATTCCTCTCCTCACACCCCCCCCCCTTTCCCCGCAAGCCCCTCCGTTTAAATCTCCCACTGCAGGAGACTTCAGCAGTCTTTTTGAGCTTGAGTGCTCCCGAAGATCTGTTGCTTTGTAGTGCGCGTGAGAGGGTGTTCGTCAATGCGCAGTATGGAGTGGCCCATCTTCGGGAGCCACTCTATGCACTGTCTGATGTCGTGCGCGTCGAGCCACCCGCACGCGTTTCCAAAATGCGGCTGGAAACGCGTGTAGTGTGAACGGGCCCTTAGGTAAGTATCTGTTTGTTTGTTTGTTTGTTTGTTTTTAATTTATGGCTTCAGACTCCCTTTAAGACACCAGTATAGAGGATGAAAGCCAGGGAAAAAAGTATTGTAAACCTGGTGGGTCCATGGTGCAGGGGCATGTTCTGGAGTGAAAGTAGCTGACAGGCAGTGGCGTAACTGAAGCCCTCCACTGTGGGTGCAGAAGCCCACTGGGGTTGAGATACTAAGAGTGTAGGGAGAAAAAGTTCTAATTATAGCATCTGCACAGCCAATGATAAGGAATCTACAAACCTTTTGTCTACAACATAACTTTGAGATAATTAGTGTTATCTCTGGATCTGCAGTGTGTCTATGCACTCCTGTCCTTCCCCTCCTAATGACCATGATAAGAGAGAGGGAAAAAAATGAGATCAGAAGAGAATTGTGTCTTTCTGTGGAAGCAGGTAACCACAAGGCATGTCAGAACGGACTGGCCAGGGGGGCTGGTTATGATTTAGGGCTGGTACAGTGCCTGGTGCATTGATGTTTTTGTATAAGAGCAATGTGAAGCACTAGGCTGACTGAGGGAAATAAAAGTACAATTAGCAATTACAGGGGACGCAAGCTTGTAAATGTACAAAGCGAACCAAGCGGTCGCTTGGGGCCTCAAGATTGTAGGGGCCTCGGCGGCTCAGTGACGTCGGCGTGACGTCACTGTTTTCCCGCAGCCCCGCGGGGCTGGCAGAGCAGAGCAGGGCAGGGCTACGGGAAGATGGCCGCCGCCGAAGCCCTGCTCTGGAGACTATGCCTCCAGTACAGGGCTTCGGGTGGCCATCTTCCCGTAGCCCTGATTCAATCAGCGCGGGAGATTGGAGGAGGGAGGGAGCTCCGTGGGAACTGCGCGCCTGAGGAGTCGGCCAGGAGAGGAGACGGGGAGAGAAGACTTCTGCCAGTGCCAGGTGAGTACATTCTTTTCTTTTTGCAGCTCTGAAAATGTGCCCTAATTGCGTTTGATATCTGCTGAACTGTTCCCTAATTATGTTTGATTTCTGCTGAACTGTGCCCTAATTGTGTTTGATTTCTGCTGAACTGTGCCCTAATTGTGTTTGATTTCTGCTGAACTGTTCCCTAATTGTGTTTGATTTCTGCTGAACTGTGCCCTAATTGTGTTTGATTTCTGCTGAACTGTTCCCTAATTGTGTTTGATTTCTGCTGAAAATGTGCCCTAATTGTGTTTGATATCTGCCGAAAATGTGCCCTAATTGCGTTTGATTTCTGCTGAACTGTGCCCTAATTGTGTTTGATTTCTGCTGAACGGTGCCCTAATTGCATTTGATTTCTGCTGAAAATGTGCCCTAATTGCGTTTGATTTCTGCTGAAAATGTGCCCAAATTGCGTTTGATTTCTGCTGAAATGTGGCCCTAATTGCATTTGATTTCTGCTGAAAATGTACCATAATTGCGTTTGATTTCTGCTGGAAATGTGCCCAAATTGCGTTTGATTTCTGCTGAAATGTGGCCCAAATTGCGTTTGATTTCTGCTGAAAATGTACCCAAATTGCGTTTGATTTCTGCTGAAAATGTGCCCTAATTTCGTTTGATTTCTGCTGAAAATGTGCCCAAATTGTGTTTGATTTTTGCTGAAATGTGGCCCTAATTGCGTTTGATTTCTGCTGAAAATGTGCCCAAATTGCGTTTGATTTCTGCTGAAAATGTGCCCTAATTTCGATTGATTTCTGCTGAAAATGTGCCCAAATTGCGTTTGATTTCTGCTGAAATGTGGCCCTAATTGCGTTTGATTTCTGCTGAAAATGTGCCATATTTGCGTTTGATTTCTGCTGAAAATGTGCCCAAATTGCGTTTGATTTCTGCTGAAATGTGGCCCAAATTGCATTTCATTTCTGCTGAAATGTGGCCCAAATTGCGTTTGATTTCTGCTGAAATGTGGCCCAAATTCTGTTTGTTTTCTGCTGAAATGTTGCACAAATTGCGTTTTTATTTTCTGGTGTCTGGGGTAACTGTTGCTGCATTTATTATTTAATGGTCATAGTTGGCTATATTTGCTGTGCTACGGTTAAGCTCCGCCCATACAATGGCTATCATTCATGAACAGGCTGTCGGTAAAGAGAATCAGTGCGGGAAAACACCGCTGGCGGACTTTTAGACTTCTGGGTGGGCATTCATAAAGATGTATCCGTATGCGGAAGCAGTGCGGAGATTCCCCGAGCTAAGCTGGTGGTAGACAGGCAGTAGGCTTGCGGAGACACGGAAGCTGCCGAGTTGATACATTTCTCCGTGTTCCGCTCTGCTGCAGCTGCCTGGGAGGTCTGTGTGTCTCCATTTATTTACATTGATATCGCCACATCAGAGGGAGCGGAACTTCCCGACCTCACACCGCTTGCGGTGATCTTTACGAATGAACATTTTGCTACATTTGTACCGATAATCATCGCACAAGGCGGTGATTTATCACTCTGCTCGGTAGTGTCATTTTTCCATGCGGAAAGAGGTTTTATGAATGCTGACTTTGCTGAGTGGTCGGTAAAGTCAGCTGTTTTAAGCATTTCCGCATGCGGAAATGCTTTATGAATGATAGCCCAAGTCATGGCCAAATCCATCTTTCGGCGCGGCGCGCTGCGCGCGCCTCAATCACCCCCACATCAATTTTCCCCGCAAACAGCCCCGCCCCAATCTGCCCTCCAGCTCCACCCACATGTCATGGCCACGCCCGCTTATAGCCACGCCCATTTTTCACCGCGGCGCAGGATAGGGCCACTTCCTACAGTCCGCTTAGGGCCACAAAAACCTTAGCTGCACCCCTGCACAGGTTGAAAAGTTTTCAACAGTCCCTAGACTCCAGGAGGGCTGCTGCAGACTTGTGTGAGAGATTGGCAGGGACAGGAGTCACATTGCATTTACGATCAATCCGTGGCAAAAATGTATCAAAATTACAATCAAACAGTACATTTTTCAATCGGACACAGTGGTATTGTGGCAGTAGTATCGGCGGCCTGTAGTATTGCACTGAAACACTTCTGTAATATGATTATTTTCTGGTGAAATGCTTTCGCATTAAGATTATTTTCATGGGGGGGGGGGGCACCACGGGGGGAGGGGCGCCACAGGTTTCCTTGCCTGGAGTGACAAAATGGCTAGAGGTGCCCCTGGCTACCCCCCATGTCTTTGCTCCCCACAAAACTGCTTAACTAGAGGAGGGAGTGTGTGCATTGTGTATTATGGGGTCCTGATACTTACAGGCCCCCTGTTTGGGCAGGCTCCCCTGAATTGCACCACTGTGCAATGAAATAGGTTGCAGTTGCAGGATAACATTTGATGGACAAAACACCTTTAAAAGATATGTTTGGGGATCACTATTCTTTCAAAACTGAGTTATGTTGAAACCTGTGAGTGAGTGAAGAACTGGTGTTACTGTACAGAATAAGGCGATGTCAAGGTTGGTTTGTTCATAGCCTGCCAACAGCATTCTAAACTACCCTGACCAGACATCCCGTTTTACCTGGGACACGTCCCAGGTTCAGGGTCCTCTGTCCCAGGCTGCAATGTGTCCCAGGTTATGTCCCACTGTGGGCGGCTGGGTGTCCCAGGCGTGAGACTCTGTGGCCGCATGAGGTAATGTTTGCCTCATTTACCGTTTGCGGAGTCAGAGTACAGGTAGTCCCTGGTTAACGAACTGTTCTTAAGTCGGAACACTGTGCCATCTCTGTCCCCTGTACCTCCTCTGTGTCACCTCTGCCGTTTGTACCTGCTTATATAAGTTTAAAAGCCATTTTTTCTTTGAATTTTTTAAGTCCAATGTAAAAAATGTTTTTACTTTGTTCCCATAGAAACACAGAAGCCATGCCATTCGTATTGGCGGGTCGTTCGTAAGTCGGGCGTTTGTAAGTTGGAGATTACCTGTAATCGTTTTCTGCTGCATTTCATTGTCAGAGGTAAAGGTAGTTGCATTTCATTTGTCGGAGGAAACAGTTATTGCAATTCATGTGTCAGAGGTAACGGTTGCTGCAGTAATCATTTGACTGTCATAGAGACTGCATTTGAAACTTTTGGTTTATTGTTGCAGCATTTTGCCTTTTTCGGGGCTCATAATTATTAAATGGTATGCTAATACTGTAGCATCAGCAGTTTCTGCAGATTTTGCAGACAATCTAATCCCACCATAATCCTAGTCCAATGTCCTACGCAGGGCCGGTTAAAGTAACAATTGGGCCCTAGGGCAAGATTTGCCCGGGGGCCCCCCAGCAGACACCCCCAACCAAAAAGTGTCATTAGAGGCCCTTTGTTGCAGCCAAATATCCCTCCTGAGCCCCTGAGCTGCCTGCTGACCCTCCCCCAATCACCTCCCAACTTAACAGACTCTGCAGAGTCCCTGGGGAGCAACAGTTAAGATGGGGGAGGGACACCTCTGGGGCCCCTACAGGCTCTGGGGCCCTGGGGCAATTGCCCATTTTTTCCTATGGTAGCTCCGGCCCTGGTCCTATGATATTATGTATTTATATGGCACTGGCATCTAAGGCAACACTTTAAAGGGAATGTAGTCATGTCCTTGGCGGAGCTCACAATCTAATCCCGGCCATACTCAAAGTCTAATGTCCCGCCATATCATTATTATGTATCTATGTAGCACTTGCATCTTCTGCAGCACTTTACATAGTCATGTCATGGACTGACATCCATGATGCAAATCTCCCATTTCACCACATCATTGTGGAAACACTGCTTTCTTATGTATTTGGGGAACATTGCCTAATTACCTTTAGGGTCACATTGCCTATCCGGGTTTTGGAAGGTAATTCTGGCTCACTGCCTCTGAGTTACATTACAGTTCGCCCCGCCCACACCATGTCATGGACACACCCGATTTTCCACCGTGGTCATGGACACGCCCATTTTGTATCCCCCCTCCTTCCCAGGTTGAGCCAAGAAAAATCTGGTCACTGTATCTAAACTAACTTTAGGTTGTGCAGGTCCTTTTTTTGAAAGCCTATATAAAACGCATTGCAAAAGTCCTAATGCAGGGAAAAAGGGTGCAGTTGCCCTTTCACTGTAGGTGCCTATTATAAAAGCCGCAATTATCAGCAAAAAAAGAAATCTGGGCACACGACGGTGGCCGCTGTTGGCGCCAAAATTTACCTTCTTGCTGCAAACTGCAGGTTTTATAATGGCTGAGACAGGTGGAACCAAGGTAAATTACGGCGCCTGGCAGTAATCACCTAAACAAGGAAAAATTTGGTGCCAGATTGCCAGCAAGCATTTTAAATTTCAGTGCCTGAAAGAGTTCTGGTTGTATGGGCTTGCTGAAATGCAAAAAGCGGCATTGCATAGCTGACATTTAAAATGCTTGCTGGTAGTTTAGCCATAGTAAAATACCAGTAAATATTACCGATTATCAGAATTCAGTAGTAGAATATCACTAGTGGCAATATTCTACTAGCGGCAATCCAAAAGTCCAGTTGTGTTGATAAAAGTGTGAATAACATTTGGCAGATCTTCTGGAGTGTTTCATTTTTCAATGTTCTTTAGGTGAAAGTAAGGAGATAAGTAGAGATGAGTACTTTTACTGTCTATCACTTGGTATAACAACTTCATTATATAGCAGGGAAAGGAAAAAGGAACTTAGACAAGCTCAGTTATTTGAGCTATGCCACCCCACATGGAGGCTGGGGCAGGGATAGCGGCGGCGACACCTGGGGCTGGTTGTAGACTTTTTGCTGCCTGAGACAAACTTGCGATGATGCGACCCCCCCCATTTTGAAATGATCGCACAGCAACTTACAATTTACTCTGCTTTATTTAATTTCCTCACATGACATGCTCGGCTCAACACAATAGCAGTGCCACCTCCTCCCTTCTGCTGTGCAAGTCAAATGAAACACTGCTGCTCCCCTGCCTCCCCCCTCCTCACTCACTGTCAGACTCCTCACACAGCACAACAAGCTGCTTTTCCCCAATGATGACCTCTTCACCTCGATCGCTCCCTGTAATCTCTGCACCTGATGCAAATGTTTCACCTTGCTTCATGAGAGAACTGCCCTTGGCAACAACTCACAGACAAATCACAAGCAAGAATTATACATTGTTACAGATTACTGACACAAATCACCTTATATATCTATTAACTTGCCTTTTTTCCAGACGGACCTTTGACCGCTCAGCTTCAATTCCCTCTGTCCTGTCACGATCAGAGATGATATAAGATTGAGCCCATCCGTCTTTATCCATCTTAACGGCCCCCTCCTACGGATTATATCTGCCTCCAATCCATTTGCTAGGAGAGCTTGATAGGCTCTTCCGCAAACGTGTGTGTAGAGCACTTTCTCCACGTCTGGGTCCCGCTGTGTTACTGAATGAATGTCCTTTTACTCTGTCTTGGCCAGCTGCATATCAGTCAAATACAGCAGCCTATGCACCTCTCAGAGACAATTCTGGCTTACTTTTCTTGAATATTGATCTCCCCCAGCCCCCCGTCCCCCCCGTCCCCCCGTTTCTTTCTTCTATTTTAAAGAACAGACTGGGTTAATTGGAACCATTGTTGAAATCTAAAGGTCCCTGGTTCGATCCTGGGCTTTTGGCATTATTGTTAAAATGGGATTTATGATTTCTAGGGGTAACTACCTTTCGGCGCCAGCAAACTGAGTGGCTGCCATTAGCGACTTGACATTCCACAGCCTGGCATCTTCCTCTCTAAGTGAACTACAGATGTCTTAAGCATTCAAGGATATTCATTTGGCAATTGCAGAATACAGGATCATAAGGCATTATCTATCTTTGTTACCTCAACAAAGAAAGAATATAAATACAGTAATGATCTGCTCTGCTGTCTGCACAGGCAGACAGCTTTTTGACCATTTTTTAGGTCTGTGTGCTGCAGGTCCCAGGAAAAGAGACCTGTCTTCACTCTGCAAGTTGCAGAGCTGCTGTTCTGGAGAGGAATTTGCATCCACTTGTCATGCAAATTGCTTAGCTGCTTCCTTTGATGGCTTGCAGTATAAATACCATTTCCTCACAGAATTCCCTGCTGGTCATGATGGTTTGTTCCTGCTAACTTACCTGGAATCTTAGCCCTTTGCTTACTGTTTGCTAATATTGCTATCTTAGAGTAGTTCCTTGGGAGTGCCCTACCATTCCTGTTAGCATAGTCAGGTTGTTTGTTACCTGTATTGCTTTGTACTATCTATCTGTTGCGATTGTCTTGTCGCCAGCGGCGGTCGACAGGAAATCGTTCTGTCTGTTGGGATCGCATTCGCCCTAGCAGTAGAGGCGGTGGTTCCTTCTGTACTCTGTCTGGGAGTGTAGCCAGAGCAGTGGTTGCTACTGGTTGCTCCATCTGTCTGTCTGTTTGGATTGCATTCGCCCTAGCGGTAGAGGCGGTGGTTACTTCTGTATTCTGCCTTAGGAGTGTAGCCAGGGCAGTGGTTGCTACTGGTTGCTCCATCTGTCTGTTTGGATCGCATTCGCCCTAGCGGTAGAGACGGTGGTTCCTTCTGTATTCTGCCTTAGGAGTGTAGCCAGAGCAGCGGTTGCTACTGGCTGCTCCATCTGTCTGTCTGTCTGGAACGAACGCTTTCTGTAGTCTCAATGAGGTAACCGTTTAGCAAGCGTTTGCATCCTCTTTTGTTTTCGTGTTTCTGTGGTTAGTCAGGATTGGTACGCTTTGTTGCTATTGCGCTTCTCGTGTGGCGACCGTGCCGCGCATGCGCTTTGTCGCTATTGCGCTTAACGTGTGGTGACCGCGTGTAGTTAGTCCTGTCAGCACCTGTGTGTTGGATTACAGTTTGTTATCAGTTCTGTCTTTATTCTGTTCCTTTGCTCTGTCTTACTCAGTCTTGTGTCGCTTATAGCAATCGCCATTCGTGCGATTGCGTTCCCACTTGGTCTTCGCTGTTGTGTGTTCACCGTCGCCGGGTGGCGACTATATTGGTGGACATGCATACATTCTGTCCCTGTGTTCACTCTCTCTCTCTAAGGGCTATCTTGCCCTGTATTGCTTCGCCTCGTACAATTCCCAAATGGCATCTGTGGTAGTGCAGAGGGTTATTCCTCTGCACTCCACAGCTCCATCTGCCGGTGGGAATTTCCCTCTACAGGTGCATTGCACTCAAAGCTGGGTTCTGTTATTTTATACGCTTGTGGAGGATTTCCGCAGTGTCAGCGCGCATCTTGTGCGCTGACCACGGAAATAATTCCCCAATCGTTACAAATACTATCTTGGTGTTGCATTGCAATCTTAAGTCAGTCCTATTAACTGGCTCAGGTGAACCTGAGGTGAGAGTGATATGGAGCTTGCCATATTGATTTTCTTTTAAACAATACCAGGCCTGCTGATTTATTTGGCTGCAATAGTGTCTGAATTACACCAGAAACAATCATGCAGTTAATACTGTCAAAAACCCCTTATTTGCCTATGCTTGTTCAGGGTCTATGGCTGAAACTATTAGAGGCAGAGGATCAGCAGGACAGCCAAGCAACTGGTATTGCTTAAAAGGAAATAAATATGGCAGCCTCCATATCGCTCTCAATGGTACTGATGGAGTACTCCTGAGAGTTGTCCTCTGTGCATACCTCCCAACATTTGAGTTTTAGAAAGCGGGACACTTAGGCCACACCCCTGGTCACACCCCCAACCCCCCTAGTCACGCCCACCAAAAAGTTTTTTAAAATATTTTTAATTAATAAATATTAACTTCTCCCAAAAGGGGAGGCGCGTGAGGGTGCCAGTGGGTGGGGAGGAGGGTGAGGGTGGCTGTGGGTGGGCAGAGAGGGGAAAAAAGGATCGAGGCACCAGCCCGGGGATGCGGTATGCGACATGGATGGCCACCGCCATTAAGTTTCTCCCTCCCGCCTAATGTGCCCCCCAGTGTCCCCCTGGTGAGATCCCGGTGCGGAGAGGCAATGGTAAGATTTACAGCCTGCTCCGCTGCGCATTTTTTACTCTGTAGGCAGGGGGGACACTGGGGGGACATTAGGAGGGAGGGAGAAACTTAATGGCGGCGGCCACCCATGCCGCATACCGCATCTACGACTAGTCTCCTCTCCGTGACAAATGCACGCTGCCCAGTGACAGCGTGAGGGAGGGCTCAAAACGGAACTGCCACGGCAAAATCGTGGCACTTGGAACCTATGCTCTGTGTCGAAAGTTTACAACTGGGACCTTTGTTAAGGCTATGTTCACATTTTAAATCGCCAGTGCTATCGCAAACTTTGAGCGATTTATTGAGAATTTTGTCAGCGCTTTTTCCTGCGCTTTGCACTTAGAAAAGTGCTTTTCTAAGCGCTTTTGCAGAGTGATTCATTTTTTCACTTCCTGATATCAGTCAGGAAGTGAACTCTCTCACCCGGAAATGAATAAATACTGTAGGGTTGATTCACAGAATAGCATAGCGAGCGCTACGAACTTATGCCTGCTAATTGGCAATGACGAGAGCTCCACTCGTCCTGCCCTGAGCCCCTGCGGGTCCAATCACTTTAAAGGGCATTATCCCCGCACTTTGATTGGCCCAATAGGCTGCCTGTCAAGTTTCCTGTCAAGTGATAGGCTGCCTATTGAGCCAATCAAAGTGCAGGAATAATGTCCTTTAAAGTGATTGGCTCAGGGCAGGATGAGTGGAGCTCTCGTCATTGCCAATTAGCAGGCATAAGTTTGTAGCGCTCGCTATGCTACTCTGATAAGGCGTGTTAACTCTGATAAGACAGGCTATTTGTTATATTGAATCAACCACAATGTATTTATTTATAGAAACGGACAAGCGCTCGGGAAATCGCTATACAAAGCACTTTTTCATGTACTTTGTGATTTCCCTATACCTTCCATTGAGCCAAAGCACTAAGAAAATGGTACAGGCAGCGCTTTTGAAAGCAGATCGCAATTGAACTGCTCATATGTGAACAATCTCATAGGGAATCATTGCACAAGCACTTTTAGGGCGATTTCTAAAATCGCCAGTGCTTAATAAAATACGCAAACGCTCATAGTGTGAACAAGCCCTAAGAGTATGTTACAGCCATCTTCTGATTGAATAATTTTATCTTTAATACTAATTCCAGGATGTTTCCTGCAGGTTCTGTTGCTGCAATTCGATGTGAGTTGGGTGGTAAAAGAAACGTTTTTAGCCCCTTTCTAGGTGTCTGTTTTTATCTTTTCGAAAATTCCTAATGACTTTAGCAGCACATTTATAGAGTACTTCATTGAAGTGGTTTTGAGAGGCAGGTAGATTTTAATCTTGACATTAGATAAGCAAGTAGTTCATGGCACAAAAAGAAAATGCTGATTGTAGGATTCTTCTGAGATCAGAGATGCTGCGTGACATGAATTCCTTTCAGAGGCAAAGCGTGAGATCATTTATTTGCAAATGTGGGTTCAGATCGGGTTTTACAAATGTTTTCCTGTTTTCAATTTTGAAGATTATAAAATTCACAAGGATGCAGATAAAATAATTCAGCTTTCAGGCTCAAAGCAGGGGGTTTCAGGGCTTGGCATCCTGACACTACCAATATACCAATGCATATCTGTGGTTGAATGGTGCCAGGGAGGGCTGCCATGGTTAGTACTCTAAAGACCCCTAGTGTTAGTGAGAACGGGCAACCACTAGAATGTGTGTTGTGCCCGTTAACTGCAGAAGATGTATATATGCACCCCAGAGCTTCAGATGAAATCTCAGATAAATATATGGACATATGTTCTGTAGATATACTGTCATTTCTGCAACAACTGGTTCAGCAGCACGCAAACTATGTGCACACTTCAGAGTGTGATTGACAGTCTACTTTGTAGAAGCTCAGTTTCTCAGCAGGCTGGGTATATACTGCAATGGGACATTTTGACCTAAGTGATCCTAGTATTCTCATGAGTTACAGTGTTGCAAGAGTAGTACTGATTGAGCAGAATCCCTCTGTATTTTGATTTCCATTAATAGACTAATGTATTTAAACCACTATTGCTGCTGTGAAAAGAAATGCAAGAGCAAATGTACATCATGAAAAGGTAAACTTCATCAGTGTACATTTAAAATACATCACAATTTTTCTTATATAACTAGTTTTATCTGGATAGTTAAATCACAGAAGTATGGCGGTGGATGTGGGGGTCTTTTCAAGCACCTAAAGTACTTCTACAGAGGCGGAGCCTCAATAGAAACTTCTTGGTAGCGCAAAATGGCTATGTGGCTTATCAGCCCCCACACCCACTGCCACCCACTTCTGCAATGTTTTTATAATATGAAGCTAATTACGCTAATTATACAAGCATAAGGGCAATCTATGTTAAATGTACAGTGATGAAATCTACCCTTTCATGATTTACGAATGTATTTAGGGATGCATAAATCTGAGACAGGGTGTGAAGCAGCTAAAAAGGGCAGAAGCTAGTTTGGGAAAGTTCAGTTAATTTTTTCCAAAACCTGTGTTAAAAATGATAACTTAAAGCTCATGAAGAAAAATCTAGTTGAGAGAGATCGAGAGCCCAATATAGTGCAGTATGTCAGAACTGGTTGAATAAGTAGAAGAGTGAGGTGGTCATACTCACAAACGTGGGTTACCGCCTAGGTCAGTGGTCCCCAACCCTTTCCGCCCCAGGGAACACTTTGTGACCAAATTTTTCTCCAGGTAAAGGCGGGGGGGGGGGGGGGGGGTTGGGGGCGGTGGGGCGCGGGTGTTTGCGCGACCTAGTGGACAGTGTCGTGCGCAGCGGGTTATGGGGGGAAGGGGGGCTGGGGTGCATAGCTAGCATAGTTGCCTGCAGCATAGGGAGTTTAGTTGCCCCAGTATGGCTAGTATAGTTACCCCAGTATAGCTAGGCTAGTATAGTGCCCCAGTATAGCTAGTATAGTGCCCCAGTATAGCTAGTATAATGACCAGTATAGCTAGTATAGTCCCAGTATGGATAGGTAGTGTCCCAGTATAGTGCCCAGTATGGGTAGGTAGTGCCCCAGTATAGCCAGTAAAGTGCCCAGTATAGCTAGCATAGTGCCCAGTATAGGTAGGTAGTGCCCAGTATAGGTAGGTAGTGCCCAGTATAGCTAGTATAGTGCCCAGTATAGGTAGGTAGTGCCCCAGTATAGTGCCCAGTATAGCTAGTATAGTGCCCAGTATAGGTAGGTAGTGCCCCAGTATAGTGCCCAGTATAGCTAGTATAGTGCCCAGTATAGCTTCCTAGTATGGGTAGGTAGTGCCCCTCCCCCTCCGCTCCTGTTACCTTATCATGAGCGGGCGGCCGCTTGTCCAATTAGATTCCCCCGTAGCTGCTCTCCTCAGTGGCATCTCCTATTACAGCAGCGCGCTCGGCGGCTGCTGTGATGAGCAAGAAGCGGTACAGCGGCTTCCTGTAGCGGCGATATGCATTGCCGTTACCATGGGGGAACCGCTGTACCGCTTCCTGCTCATCACAGCAGCCGCCGAGCGCACTGTTGTAATAGGAGATGCCACTGAGGAGAGCGGCCACGGGGAAATCTAATCGGACAAGCGGCCGCTCGCTCATGATAAGGTAACAGGAGCGGCAGCCGCGGGGAGGGGAGGAGCGAGAGGCCAGACCTGCCGCGGCCCGGTGGTTAGGGACCCCTGCCTTACGGCACACTAGGCAACATCTCGCGGCACACTAGTGTGCCGCGGAACAGTGGTTGAAAAACACTGGCCTAGGTAACCACTCAAAAAGCAGGTGAGGAGATTAGACCTGTCCTCACTCAGGATTAAGAAGTCGCTCTCTGTAGATCGGAAGAAAAGGGGGTAGGTCACCCCCCCACCTGGGGTGGACTAAAATATACTGGTAGGAGAACAGAGGTGCCAGGAGAATAAAAGTGCATATAAAATCCTCTGAGAGGTGCTCCACTTGCTATAACTGAATTGCTGTTTTTTTTGTCCCCTGCTTATTGCCTGATGAAGTGGGCTGTGCCCGCGAAACGCGTTGCATTCTTGGGGTACTTTCAATAAATGTGTATGTTTACATAGTGACAGTCCTTTGTGTCTGCTTTACGGAGGTAAGTCCACCACTTCCTCCCAGCAATTTTAAAAAAAAATATATGCACTTTTATTCTCCTGGCGTTTCTGTTCTCCTACCAGTATATGAAGAAAAATCTGTTCTCTATTGTGAGCTCTGGATTGTGGCCTGGATAGTAGTATACCAATACCTACTGATTCCTTTCATGAGACCAGAACCTCTTGCAGTGCCTCCACAATCCCCACCCCCCTTTCCTGCCACCCTTTTTCCCAGAGCTGGGAATTATGGACCCAGTTATTCAAGATCACAGCATCACAGGAAGAGTTAAAGTGTACCGGAGAAGAGAAGTGTCTCAGGTACCATACTTACCTGGGGCTTCCTTAAGACCCCTAAGACCACTCGTCCCTCACCATCTCCCCAGGTGGCTCCTGTCACTTGCAATTCAGCCCTAAAGCCTTGCTGAGTCATGCTTCATTGCGCAATGCGCAGCCTGGCTTGGAGCCCTGGGCAATTGCCCAGTTTAATCCTATGGAAGCACCAGTATTTTCTATTCAGAACAAGTGGAGCAAAATATGGGTTTATGAAACAGGACAAGAACTGAAAATAGAATGAATTTGAGCTTTATAGGTTGAATGAATTGTGTTGTTTCACATTGAGTTAATGTATGATGTAATGTATTATCTATTGACATCAATAATGATGTCTGAGGAGGGTTTAATAAGGTAATACTGTTATGTAATGTTTCTGAAATACTAGGCTAACTTTAAAACATACAGTATTTTATACCTTTGAAAAGACATTTAAATCCCTGTTTTTAGCATCATACCTAAATTACAGTCATATGTGTCCTGCTTGAAAGTGGGAGGATATGCAAAAGGCTCAGTAAAGGGGAAGATATGGAGGAAACACAGAGTGTAGTTGTAGAGACTGGGAGAGTTTCTGAATTCTTTTATTAGCAGCTCACATTGTTAAAGGCATACTGTAGGGGGGTCGGGGGAAAATGAGCTGAACTTACCCGGGGCTTCTAATGGTCCCCCGCAGACATCCTGTGTTGGCGCAGCCACTCCCCAATGCTCCGGCCCCGCCTCTGGTTCACTTTTGGAATTTCTGACTTTAAAGTCAGAAAACCAGTGCGCCTGCGTTGCCGTGTCCTCGCTCCCGCTGATGTCACCAGGAGTGTACTGCGCAGACACAGACCATACTGGGCCTGCACTGTGCGCTCTTAATGACATCAGCGGGATCGAGGACACGGCAACGCAGGCGCAGTGGTTTTCTGACTTTAAAGTCAGAAATTCCAAAAGTGAACCGGAGGCGGGGCCGGAGCATCGGTGAGCGGCTGCGCCAACACAGGATGTCTGCGGGGGACCATTAGAAGGCCCGGGTAAGTTCAGCTCATTTTCCCCCGACCCCCCTACAGTATCCCTTTAAGCTTTCCCAGCTCAGTAGCCGATTGTTAATCATTGTTTAAATGTAATCATGTCTGAGTAAAGATATTCACTTCCTCTTTTTTATCATTAACGTCACACTTAAAGAAAACCTGAACTGAAAATTAAAAGTCAAAATAAGCATACACAAGTCATACTTACCTTCTGTTATAAACTGTTCTAAATCACCTTTTTTCCGGCACCAGCAAACTCATCAGCAAGAGTTGCACACACGACTCATCACAGCAAGCAGGAGATAGACTTTCTCAGGCTTCTTCAATATTCACGTTATTTATTCAGGAAACAGAAATACAGATAGATACAGTTCATCATATCCTAGCCAAGACAATCTTCATGTTTAAGTTCTTGGCGTTACAGCTCTTGATTACCTTCCTAGTGACTGTAATCAGGTCTTCTTAGATCTATTCTAAGTTACATCTAGACTACCTATGTACAGCATACATTATATCAGATTACATATAGAATAAAGATACTTAGAGGTCCTAGTCAGCATCTAGGTAGCATGAAGTAGGAAGCAGAGCAGGAATCAGAGAGCCCTCTTTCAGCTCGTCCACTTCTTTAATACCGACTAGGAAAGAGTTAAATGTGACCTCATCTTCGCCCTCCCACAGACCAGACTATTGGCTGAGCCCCCTCATGGTGTCATAATACCCACCTACTCGATTACTATTTAATGTCACTTTTCCCTTACTTACTGGAATGTGGTATTTTGGTAAACATGGCCTATGTTGATTGTTCTTGTGGTGTACATGTTGAGGTCAGTGTAGGCCTGTGGCCTTCTTTCAGGAACATGTTCTAGGTATCTGCGTGTATCACCTGCTACACGCAGACACTGAGATGCTTCTGCCTGAATCACAAGAAACTATTTATTTTAAAGGCATACTCTGCGGACAAGCCTTTTACATAAAACTCAGGCTAAATAACTGAGGTCTACTTAACCACTTGCCGACCGCACGCTTATACCGTGCGTCGGCAAAGTGGCAGCTGCAGGACCACCGACGCAGTATTGCGTCGCCAGCTGCAGGCTGATTAATCAGGAAGCAGCCGCTCGTGCAAGCGGCTGCTTCCTGTCAATTCACGGCGGGGGGCTCCGTGAATAGCCTGCGGGCCGCCGATGGCGGCTCGCAGGCTAAATGTAAACACAAGCGGAAATAATCCGCTTTGTTTACATTGTACGGCGCTGCCATGTGACAGGAGACAGCCTGTCACTGGCTGCACAGGACGGATAGCGTCCTGTGCAGCCCGGATCTCCAGGGGGGGCCAGGTAGGAGAGGGAGAGGGAGGATTTTGCCGCGGAGGGGGGCTTTGAGGTGCCCCCCCCCGCAACACCTGGCAGGCAGGAGCGATCAGACCCCCCCAGCACATCATCCCCTAGTGGGGAAAAAAGGGGGGCGATCTGGTCGCTCTGCCTGCACGCTGATCTGTGCTGGGGGCTGCAGAGCCCACCCAGCACAGATCAGCTAAAACAGCGCTGGTCCTTAAGGGGGGGTAAAGGGTGGGTCCTCAAGTGGTTAAATTATAACAATCCCCCCTAAAATGGATTGATCCGCAGATCCCAACTTCTGAACCCAGCAGTACCTGGTTTCTTTATGTTTCACTTTTCGATGTTCGTGCTCACACAACTTCTCTGCTCTAGGCGGTTATCCCTGGGAGAGAGGGCAAGACCTCTTGGTCTTCCTGTAACCAGGCTCTCTGGGGAGGCCCTACTTCTAAGTCCCTCTATACCAAATGCTCAGCATTTGCGTCACTTGCGTATCACTCACAAACTTGCATGACCACAGAAAAGTGAAACTCGTTTGTCTGTTACACAACGGAGCAGTGCCAGGTGCCTTCTAAAAGAGCGCCTTTATACAATCAGCTCCATCACCGGTACTACTAAACCTATACCCGTAACCCTGTATATCCCTTAATTTGGAAATATTGGTTCATGAGATTGTTTATGAGGCACCAATCTCTTGACCGTGTTAATTTGTTTTACGTAATTTTAACACACAACCTCACCTGGATAATGATGCCTAAAGTTGTCATCCCCATCCAGACGACCAGTGGGTGTAGGAAGAACTTGTGAACTGCAGAGGCCCAGTCCGAGTGACCCTGGAACATCGCCGGAAACCTTTTCCACCAGGCCAGACTGGAACTCACCTGCTTATTTTTGTGTACAAATGTATCAGCACACCGATGTAATGTAGTTCACGCCTATACCACACGCCTTGAAGAAGGGGGACCCTGTGTGGCCCCCGAAACATTGTCGGTTTTTTCTTTGTGGAACGCATGGCTCAATAAAAGAGCGTGAACTACATTACATCGGTGTGCTGATACATTTGTACACTGACTTACTGGAGACACAGCCTATGTCTCAGCATCAAGCACCCGGCCCATCTCTGTGATGGTGTGCCCTGCAGGATCTATTCCAGATGCTGCTTATTTTTGTGTTCTCCCTCGTTAAGATCACCTTGATCATGGTGAAATCTTACCTCTAATTGAGTGTACTGTCTGTTTAACCGTTGTAACAAAGTGTGGTCGTCTTGGATCAAACCCTGTTCCCCTTTGTCCCATGTCGTGTTCTCTTTGTGGGATCTCTGCTCCCACAATATGTTCCCCTTGACAGATCCCCCTTATCGGAACAATTATGAAAATGTACCTTGAATGTGTCCTTAGACATGATGCTAAAAAAAACAAACCTTTCCTTCAGCCACCGGAACTATCGGTTTGGCTTCAGGGTGGATCTTTTGAATGGTAGCCTCGCATTCTGTGTTATTAAGTCAGCAGGCTTCTTCACTAAATTTGACTTGCCCCGGCAAACACAGGTACCTCTGTGAGAATTGCCCGCATGAGGACAACTCTACTTGTTTCACCTCCCCGTCTAGCACCAAAAAAGGTTGACCTCTCAGGTCATGGTGTAACACATGTGTTGAGGTGGCAACTAAGGAAGTGGCGGTGCCTAAATAAATGTTGCACCGATTCCATTTGTTCACCCAAACATCTCGAAGCTTCCATGCAAAAGATCCTTCTCCAGAAAAATCGATATACCTCCCCTCGTCCAAATTCCGTTGTACAGGATCTTTTAGCCTCTCCCTGACAAAATATGTCCCCAACTGTCCTGATTGGACCTCTTCCCCCCTTATGTCCTGAGGCACAATATGTACCTGAGGTCGGGAAGACTGTATTCTCTGCAATCTTTCAATTAAGAGTACCTCTTCACTTATCCAACTAGCATGAGAATAAATGGCTGCATATGGACTGTGTAATATCGTCTCCTGTTGTGACTCGTGTAGTGAGAATGGGGTTCCCTGTGTTGGCTCTCCCTCCCCCGGGATCGCTCTCCCCACCCTCTTTGTCACCTGGAAATGTGGCTCGATCTCGATTTTTACTTCTTGTTTCGAGAACCACCAACCCTCGGCTCTCCAGCCTTTACGTGTGTATAGTTGTTTCAGAGACACCCTCTGTTGGCAACCCCAGAGCGTGATGTTGTCCCCTGCATCTCTCCGGCAGGAGAATTGACGCCTCCTGCTCGTTCCTCTCCAATCTGGAACCATCTCACT
Organism: Hyperolius riggenbachi; assembly: GCF_040937935.1. Classification (NCBI taxonomy): domain Eukaryota; kingdom Metazoa; phylum Chordata; class Amphibia; order Anura; family Hyperoliidae; genus Hyperolius; species Hyperolius riggenbachi. Next base: position 326,920,434 of record NC_090649.1, on the reverse strand, counting down.
CTAGATAACCAAGACAAGGTACCCCCGAATCACACACTCCACCTTTTGCATGTACCCATTGTACTGCAGTGTACCTTTTAACCAACCTTTGGATCGGTGCATCGATTCTGGGAGTGTGACATTCAATAGCAGATTTACACTGCCATTCAAATCATACTGCCCGCACACCTGACTCTTCAGACCTCCCACTCACGTTGTGCCATGAAATTTGTTTTCACCTGGCACAAGTGCTCTTTTCCTCCATCCCTGCTTGGTCCATCTGTGCCAACCAGAGGGAGGTGTGAAATGATTAGTACCTTTGTCACCAAACATCAGCATGTTTGGGTCTTGTGTTCTCATTAACCCCTTATTATACTAATAATAAGGGGTTATACTAATAATAATAATAATAATAACACATGAGAATGTCCTCTCTTCGTTCTCCTAGGACGAAATGGCAGCCTGGGATCACCATCAGCATGGTACTCTTCATTATAAAAGCACCTCCTTGGGAAAGAAAAACATTAGCAATTTGCACTATGCTTTGCTCAGTCAGGTTTTTTTTGTTGTTTTCCGATCTCAGGAACCTCGTTTTTTAGTTGTTTTCCGATCTCAGGAACCTCGTTTTTTAGTCTCTTTCCAATTTCAGGAATCTCGTTTTTTAGTCTCTTTCCAATTTCAGGAATCTCGCTGTTCTCCAACCTCAGATTGGCATCTGGAACCTTTCGCTTATCCGACTGACATCTCCATCTTTGCTGCCAGCACTGCAGCTGTCTCGAGTCCATAATGCCAAACTCCTGAAATCGAAATACAAACAAATCAATTCTTACTACTAATGATTTGGGATTCGCCCTGCGGCTTGTACTCTGTACACTTTAAATTGATCAATATATACCGTAATTGATCTCGTTGCTTTATGGTTCTCATGAACTCGGTTCACTCTTTTTGGTAGATTGGAGTTAAACTTTTCTCCCCTACCTAAGTACTATCCTAAGTACTTACCTGTGTAAAATATGCTCCCGCGGACTTCACCTTTGGAAGCTCTCACCTCATTGCAGGCTCCCTCCACATCCCCCCCCCCCCTATCTGTACATACGCGGCCGTCGTCTTTCTCCTGTCCCGCGTCCTGTTTGTTCATTGTGATCAAGGGAATTTTCCATCCTCCATTTTGAAAATGGCCATTACCCATAACAGCTTTCTGGTCAGCACACAGTTAAACTGTAACATCGCCCACTTGAGCCATAGGGAAACATGGACATTACCTGGTACATCAGTTTTCCTCTCAGCTATAACTGACAGCAACTGATATTTTACTGACAGCAACTGATATATTTCAGATCTGACAAAATGTTGTCAGAACTGGAAGGGATTTTTGTCAGAAGAAAATGGTGAGCTTCTGAGAGGAACTGATGGCAAGGTAACTATGTAATGTTCATTTGAAGTTACCTCGTGTGTTTATTTTAAATATTTTTACTCAGTACAGGTTCTCTTTAAGCAAAACCATGAGCTTAGCTGCAGCCATTGGGAAACTTTTTTTTTCCACATTGGCAGGCAGGTTGCATTGTCAGGCTTCCACTGCACTGACTACACTGTAGAAACACACATAGACCTATTACCATGTGAGCTGTTGCCTTCATCAGTTCCTTTTCTAGCTGTAATTCAATGCTCAGCTCTGGGAATAAAAATTTTAAGACCGCATCAAATAAGTGCAAGTAATGCATTTTTGACAACACTGTAGATATGCGTGAGTCGAAAGCAAAACTTGTTAAGACAAAATGTTAATATTAAAATAAATACTGTATTTTTGGAATAAAAGTCACACTTTTTCTTCCCCAAAATTGGGAGGAAAAAAATCAGTGGCCCATATTCCAAAGGTCTGGCCATGTGCCTTTGCCCCCCCCCCCCCCCCTTTCACAAGATCTACTCCGCCTGTCTCAGCCGATGTATACAGATGATTCCACCGCTGTATACACTTTCATTTGTGGCTTATGTCCTTTCAGGCTCACTGGTTCCCTCTAGCTGTGCATGTTGCACTTGTGCCATCAGGCCATGCATGTTGTGCGCAGATAGATGGCAGTGGCACCAGTGAACCCGGAAGTACAGAGGCCATGGAGGACAAGTGTATACAATGGCGGCATCTTATGTTTACAGCAGCTGAGATGAATGGAGGAGACGGATGGTCGGACTCTGAGTGCGTCGACTCGCTGGATAGGTAAAAGCATGCGGTTAGTTGTGAGTGTAGTGATGATGACAGTGTAGTCAGTGTAGCTGTGAGTGTAGTGAGAGTACCTGGGAGAGTAGTCAGAGTAGCTGGGAGTGTAGTGAGAGTACCTGGGAAAGTGTCAGTGTAGCTGGCAGCATAGTTAGTGTAAACAGGCAGGGAAGTCAGTGTAGCTGGCAGTCTAGTCAGTGTAGCTGGGCAATGAAGCTAGGGTAGAGACAGTTTGGGGGGAAGGTCCATAAGACAGTCACCCCAGCACCATAGATGCACCAGGTTTAGTATTTTTCTTTTCTCCCTGATGTTTGCCCTCTAAACCTAGGTGCATCTTATATCTTATAGTCTTAAAAATATGGTACTTTTCATTTTTTTTATTGTGTCACTCCAAGCCCAGTTTAACCTTTGTGCTCCATGTTGGCTGATAGTCTCCAGAAATCTGAGCGTCCATCAGCATTGGTCCATGTTCCCTGATACCATCCCACATGATGCATAACATTGCAGGCATTTTGCAAAAGACAACAAGACAGGACAACATTTATATTGCACTTTTCTCCTGGTGGACTCAAAGTGCCAGAGCTGCAGCCTCTAGGCATGCTCAGTAGGCGGTAGCAGTGTGGGGGAGTCTAGCCCAAAGACTCCTTACTGAATAGGTGCTGGCTTACTGAACAGGAAGAGCCGAGATTTGAACCCTGGTATCCTGTGTCAGAGGCAGAGCCCTTAACCAGTACACATCCAGCTACCAATGGGCGATAATAGAATCCCCCTTACTTACAGAGCACTAATGTTCTGTATACTCCTGTCTTCTGGTATTTTCACCTGCATACTTCTTTTTTCTTCTTTTGATTTATTCTCCAGGTTCTTGTATTCATCATTTCTTATATTTTTCTGTCCTTATGTTTTCTGTTCTTCTATATCTCTGTTCTTCCATTAAATTTATAGAAGATCACCATTCTTTTATGATGCTGAGCAAAAGCTCCATCAGTGGGCATTTGAAATTCCCTCTGGAACTGCAAATTATTTTTTCATGTGTATCTGCAATACCTCTAAGGCAGGCAGGGAAAAGCATTGCATACTTAAAGACACCTGTAACTTTGTATAAATAAAAAAAGGATACTTACCTTAGGAGGGAGAAGCCTCTGGACCTTAAAGGGGCACTATGGCTAAATTCTTCTTATATTATCATTTAATATAAAATATGTGCAATTGTAGCAATGTGTAAGACTTGTATTGTGGCTGAATAAAACTCTGCTTCAATATTGCTTTACCCTAAATCAGTGCTGGAGTCCCGTCGCCAGAGAAAGCTAAGCGACGCAGAACCAGCACATTCCATTCTGCAGGAGGAGGCTGCCTTATCAGTCGTTTCATCTGAAGTTGTAATCTCCCCCTTTGATGTATCGGGAGAGGTTTCACCAAACGTCTAACTGCACATTAGTGCTGTTACAGCTCCTCTGATCTGCCTTACGTCTCAGGACAATGACTTACGGCTCTGATGAAAAACATGTTCCCCGCTGAGGCCCCCCTTCAGAGACACACGCAGGACACTGGCTACACAGCACTTGCTTGTGCTGAATCAAGACGCTGGAATCCTGTGTATAAGAGAAGCTGGTCTCCATGGCAACTGACAACAAGTGGTGACCCTGCCTGTGCCAGCTTCTCTGAAGGGGGGCCTCAGCGGGGAGCATTTTTTTCATCAGAGCCGTAAGTCATTGTCCTGAGACGTAAGGCAGATCAGAGGAGCTGTAACAGCACTAATGTGCAGTTAGACGTTGGGTGAAACCTCTCCGGATACATCAAAGGGGGAGATTACAACTTCAGATGAAACGACTGATAAGGCAGCCTCCTCCTGCAGAATGGAATGTGCTGGTTCTGCGTCGCTTAGCTTTCTCTGGCAACGGGACTCCAGCACTGATTTAGGGTAAGGCAATATTGAAACAGAGTTTTATTCAGCCATAATACAAGTCTTACACATTGTTATAATTGCACATATTTTATATTAAATGAGAATATAAGAAGAATTTAGCCATAGTGCCCCTTTAATGAGGCTTTTTTATTTTACTGCAGCATGGAAATATTCTGGATATTTTTAAAGAAACTTGTAATTAAAAAAAAAAAAAAATCAAACGTTAGATACTGAACTCCTCCAGAGGCTTTCCACATCCTCCTTGAGACCACCTATCCAGTGCTGGGTCCCTCGGGAAATTCGCACTTGTACTCCTGTCTGTGAACAAGCATGTCCACACTGTACAGGTGAAGGCAGTCTTATACCTGCGCAGCAGCATGGAGTAGCTCAGGCTCAGCATTTCTCACCAAGCCTGAGTGACTCCCTGCTACCACACAGGAGAAGCTGAACCTGAACGTCTCCATGCTACTGCGCAGGGGTGAGGCTTCCTGCACCTGCTCAGTGCGGCTGCACAGATGAGAGCTGGGCTGCCTGCACTCTTTCACAAGCCCTTGTCAAAGAAGATGGAGGGATCCCATTGCTGGATTGGTAGAGGCGAGGTGGACGGGGAAGTCTCCGGATTATCCAGAGGCTTCCCTCTACTGAGGTAAGTACCGGTACCCATTTAGGGCACTTTTTTTTTACCTTCAGGTGCACTTTAAGAAACACTGGTTCATATTGCAAGAGTATTCTGTGGTGGCCTGAATGACCCCCTACTGACAACTAGGATAATATTTTGTAGAACCTCCTATACCAAGGATAGAATAGTTAGGACAAACTGTCACATTGCTCTGTTGATTTGTGTGCAATACACAAGCACATCTAACAGTGCATATATAGGATCTTTTAGAGAATGTAGCTGGAATTGTGTTGATTAACTGTTTTAATTATTATTATTGGATTATACAGCCACCATTTTGTTCAACCCTTCGACTACGCTGACAACCTGTGTAGAAAGGGATTCTTCGCAGTAAGGGTGGTTTAGAGGGTCACATTGCATAAATACAGTGTGCTGCAATTCTACTGGTATTTATACAATGATATTGTTAAAACGTAATATATGGTTTCTAGGGGAAGTAAAAAAAGTTTGTAGAAGTGGCTGCTGGAGCCCATGTGTAGCTGTTATAAAAGGATCTTCTCAGAAAATTAGCATATTGTGATAAAGTTCATTATTTTCTGTAATGTACTGATAAACATTAGACTTTCATATATTTTAGATTCAAATACACACAACTGAAGTAGTTCAAGCCTTTTATTGTTTTACTATTGATGATTTTGGCATACAGCTCATGAAAACCCAAATTTCCTATCTCAAAAAATTAGCATATTTCATCCGACCAATAAAAGAAAAGTGTTTTTAAAACAAAAAAAAGTCAACCTTCAAATAATTATAGCAGTAGGAGAACAGAGGAGCCAGCAGGATAAAAGTGGATAAAAACTTTAAAATTTGCTGGGAGGAAGCGGTGGACTTACCTCCATAAAGCAGACATGAAAGACTGTCTGAATAGTAGTCACATTTATTAATTAGTACCCCAAAACAGTGCAACGCGTTTCGCAGGCCCAGCCCGCTTCATCAGGCAATAAACATGGGGACAAGACAGAATTTCAGCAATAGCCAGTGTAGCGTGTAGTGTGGCCTGAGGCGCTACACTGGCTATTGCTGAAATTCTGTCTTGTCCCCATGTTTATTGCCTGATGAAGCGGGCTGGGCCTGCGAAACGAGTTGCACTGTTTTGGGGTACTAATTAATAAATGTGACTACTATTTAGACAGTCTTTCGTGTCTGCTTTATGGAGGTAAGTCCACCGCTTCCTCCCAGCAAATTTTAAAGTTTTTATCCACTTTTATCCTGCTGGCGCCTCTGTTCTCCTACTGCTATACCGTGTCCACCCCTGGTGGAGGGGTGATCTACCCCCTTTCGCATCTACAGAGAGCGACTTCTTATCCCTGAGTGAGGACAGGTCTAATCTCCTCACCTGCCTATACAGTGGTTGCCTCTGTGGTAACCCACGTTTGTGAGTATAATTTTCTCACGATAACCTTTACTTCATTTATGCTTAACATACTACACTATATTGGGCTCTCGGTTTCTCTACACTTTATCTTCAAATAATTATGTTCAGTTATGCAATCAATACTTGGTGTTGGTCCACTGTGTTTTATCTAGGGCAGGGTCAATTTCAGCTAGACCTGGCACCTGCTCACAGTGCCAAAAGCACTGGTAAATGGTTTACTGACCATGGTATTACTGTGCTCAATTGGCCTGCCAACTCTCCTGACCTGAACCCCATAGAGAATCTGTGGGATATTGTGAAGAGAAAGTTGAGAGACGCAAGACCCAACACTCTGGATGAGCTTAAAGAGAACCCGAGGTGTGTTTAAAGAATGTTATCTGCATACAGAGGCTGGATCTGCCTATACAGCCCAGCCTCTGTTGCTATCCCAAACCCCACTAAGGTCCCCCTGCACTCTGCAATCCCTCATAAATCACAGCCGTGCTGTGAGGCTGTGTTTACATCTGTAGTGTCAGTCTCAGCTGCTCCCCCGCCTCCTGCATAGCTCCAGTCCCTGCCCCCGTCCCTTCCCTCCAATCAGCAGGGAGGGAAGGGATGCAGGCGGGGACTGGAGTTCTGCAGGAGGCGGGGAGAGCAGCAGACTGACACTATAGAGATAAACACAGCCAGCTCTGACAAGCTGTTTGTCAGCAGCGTGGCTGTGATTTATGAGGGATTGCAGAGTGCAGGGGGACTTTAGGGGGGGGTTTGGGATAGCAACAGAGGGTGGGCTGTATAGGCAGATCCAGCCTCTGTATGCAGATAATATTCTTCAAACCCACCTCGGGTTCTCTTTAAGGCCGATATCGAAGCATCCTGGGCCTCCATAACACCTGAGCAGTGCCACAGGCTGATTGCCTCCATGCCACGCCGCATTGAAGCAGTCATTTCTGCAAAAGGATTCCCGACCAAGTATTGAGTGCATAACTGAACATAATTATTTGAAGGTTGACTTTTAAAAACACTTTTCTTTTATTGGTCGGATGAAATATGCTAATTTTTTGAGATAGGAATTTGGGGTTTTCATGAACTGTATGCCAAAATCATCAATAATAAAACAATAAAAGGCTTGAACTACTTCAGTTGTGTGTATTTGAATCTAAAATATATGAAAGTCTAATGTTTATCAGTACATTACAGAAAATAATGAACTTTATCACACTATGCTAATTTTCAGAGAAGATCCTGTATACTAGCTCCATATGATGCCAAGTGAGGCAACTTCCTCAGACAGCAGAAGTCTGGGGGCAGCACCAGGCAGAAACAGGAAGTAAAGAGAGTGCCTGGCCAACCTATACTGGGGGCAACTGTACCTGGCTAACCTATACTGGGGGCAACTGTACCTAGCTACCAATACTGAGGGCACCTATACCTGGCTACTTACCGATACTGTTTTTTGGAGGCTCACCACGTGCGGTGCAAATTGTCGGGTGCTGTGCGATCATTCCAATTCGGGAGGGAGGCGCATCCTTACAAGTCTGCCTCAGGCAGCAAGTCTAGAATCATCCCTGCTCCCAAGAGTTAACTTTGACATCACATCACAGCCACACATCACATTTTAGGCCTGTAATTGGCTGGCTGGAGCATGTGATGTGACCTGCACAGTCCCCACTGCACATGCACCTGATCTTAGAGCCAAAATGGGACTTTCCGGTGACCTGTCCCCTCCATTCCAGGAAAGGAAAGTTTTCTGTTCTGCTAGGATTGTTTATCATTCGGAAATATGACAATACTTATGTTTACCCCGCTACTGCTGGCCTGTCTGTACATTTGAACTGATAAAGATCTGTGGCCTTCCTTGCAGGGCAAAATGCTCCACTAAAACCCTAAGAATTGTTCTTTAGAAATGTGTTGTAAAGAAGAACTCTGTATATAGAGTCTTCAACTCAACCATGGTTCTCTAAAGCTAATGTGGGTTCTATATTGCAAGATTCCAATCCATAAGATTGCATCTTACAGACATATCGCACATTTTGCTCATAATGCAACTTGTGCTAACATAAAATTGCACATTGCTAGGATAACATGGGCTATGCATTGTTAAGTAGTGCAAGTTCCTCTGTATGTGTAATGTGCATAAATAACTGTAAAATTGCCATGTGTTGCATACACACAGTGTGTTTATCAATGGTTAGTACATTTGGCCCACAATATCTTGCCACAGTAAGTGAAGTAATGGCAAATTCTATACTTGCATTTTAAAGAGGTATGGATTCTTTCTTTACCTTGAAGGGCATTCACAGTTATGATTGCTAGCTGTTGGAAGATGAATGATACCTTTTCGTTTGTGTGGTTCAAGTTAACTATTCTAGGACCGCCTCACGCCAATGGGTGTGACCGCGGCGGCAGCCCCAGGACCGCCTAACGCCAATTGGCGTCAGGTCCTGGGGCCGGCTACTGCAGGAGATCACGCACATCTCCTGCTTGGGTGGCGGAGCTCCGCCCCGCCTTCAGTCTCATAGCGGCAATTGCCACTCAGGAGACTGTTAGAAGGCGAAACCGCCGTCTAATTACATAGTACAGCGCTGCGATCAGCAGCAGCGCTGTACTGGGGACAGCCGTGTGACACGGCTGTCCCCTCCTGTGTCCCGGCAGTGATCGGCAGTGATCGGCTGTCATAGGCTGAAGCCTGTGACAGCTGATCACATGGATTGGCTGGCAGGGGGAGGGAGGGGGTAATATATAAACATTAAAAAAAGTAGCAACATTTATTAAAAAAAACAAAACATTTATTTAAAAATAAACTAACAAATAAACATCCGGGGGACGATCTGACCCCACCAACAGAGAGCTCTGTTGGTGGGGGGAAAAGGAGGGGAGAATCACTTGTGTGCTGAGTTGTGCGGCCCTGCAGCTTGGCCTTAAAGCTGCAGTGGCCATTTTCACAAAACTTAGACTGGTCTTTAGGGGGGTTTTCCACTGTGGTCCTCAAGTGGTTAATAAACACGTGACTTCTTTCAACCTACATAACTGTATGATTATTATATACAACAATGTTTCCAAGTTGATGAGGACATTTTGTTGCACACATTTTATAGCCATCGTTTATGAAAAGCTTTATTGCTACTTCAATGTCATGCTGAGTGCAATAACCTTATTCTGTGATTGTTGGAAAGTCGCAGCCAGCTCTTACTAACCGGATGACCAAAGTAGGTCAGAGCTATTGAATACTTGCTTTGTTTCCGTCTTCACAAGGACATCTTTGCTGCATATGACAGATCTGGAAGGCTCCCGGTCTTCCGATTTAAAGTGTACCTGAGACAATGAAAGCAAAAGCATTTTCGTTTTTGGAGCCCTAAAGACTGAATACTATATAAAATATTGTATTTTTGCCCTAAATTTGTATATTAAAACCAATAAATATTTGTATAATTTTGATGCTTATGATACACAGACATACTGTGACGGATTGCGGAGAAACCGCTGCGCCTTCTGACAGTGAGGCGGCAGTGTCCGCGCACAGAGCGGCGGTTTCCCCGCAACAACATGCGTCTGGTTTGGCTGGACCCAGTAGTGCACACAGATGGAGAGCTACGCCGCAAGATAGGCTCTTTATGCCAATAGGAGAAGGGTCAGCTGATCGAGGCGGTCAGCTGATCCCAGCTCAGTGGTTGATTGGTTGATGGGAGCTGGGTGGCGCTGGAGAGCGCTCCACTATATATATCTCTTGCTGTTCAGTTGCTGGTTGTCTGGCGTTGCGAATACCTATGTGTTAGCACTCAGACCTAGTCAGATCTTTCAGTGTGGTGAAACCAGGAGGACCTGGGAATCCACACTTAGCCAGTTTACTGTGTATTATCTGTGTTATTCATTAGACCAGTTCCAGGGTGTAGAGACCACGGACCTCACACCCCAGACTAGGAATACTGTGTATCATCTGTGTTATTCCTTAGACCAGTTCCAGGGTGTAGAGACCACGGACCTCACACCCCAGACTAGGAATACTGTGTATCATCTGTGTTATTCCTTAGACCAGTTCCAGGGTGTAGAGACCACGGACCTCACACCCCAGACTAGGAATACTGTGTATCCTCTGTGTTATTCCTTAGACCAGTTCCAGGGTGTAGAGACCACGGACCTCACACCCCAGACTAAGAATACTGTGAATCATCTGTGTTATTCCTTAGACCAGTTCCAGGGTGTAGAGACCAAGGACCTCACACTCAGACTAGGGAACTTGTGTTATTATCCTGTTATACTTCAGACTAGTTCCAGGGTGTAGAGACCACAGACCTCACACCCAGACAAGGCATTGTTTGATATCTGTTATGACGTATTGCTTTCCTGACCACTCCTCTGATTTCTGATTCGGTACCTTGCACTTCTGATTTTCCGTTGCCAAACCCTGCTTGCCTTGGATACCGAATCAGCTTACCGTTTTTGTACTTTATCTGTCAGTGTGTTGCCGACCCGGCCTGCCCGACCTTTCTGGCTGTCACCCACCCCTTGGGTGCTCAGCCTCCCTGCAGGGGCCCTCTGCTTCTCAGAGGGGGCACTGCTGCTAAACCAGTCAGGGTCTCCTTCTCCTGGAGTCCTTGACTGCAGTAGAGTCTGTCTCTACTTATTGGACCACCTGCTACCCCGGTGGTCCAATTTCTACTATTACACCAAACACTCACACGCTCCAGGTGTCCAGAGGTTAGCAATATATCTGTATTATCGGTGATTCTGCAGATCATCAATAATCAGGTATATATCTGTATTCTTGGTGATACTGCAGATCACCAATAATCAGATTCTCTCTGCGTGCTGACACCAATCGTTACACATACATTATAGATAGTGTACATACAGTATAGATATTACAACTTAAGCAATGGCTGGATAGTGTAGTGGTTAAGGGCTCTGCCTCTGACACAGGATACTAGGGTATGAATCTCGGCTCTAACTGTTCAGTAAGCCAGCACCTATTCAGTGAGGAGACCTTGGGCAACACTGCTACTGCTAGAGTGCATCCTAGTGGCTGCATCTACTGAGCTTTAAGTCTGTCAGGAAAAATAAATGTTCTGTGTCTTGTCAAAGAGAGTAAAGGAGTTAAAATAAACTTGATGAGCAGGTATATATATTGAAATGAAAGATATAAGAAAAGCACTCGCTAACTACAAATACTTTTTCACTATGTCAACACAGGTATTGCCATAAATTAAATGTGTTGCAAGATAAAAGTTCAATAGTAATGTCTGCTGTAGGTAAATCCAAGTGCTGCAAGCAGTTTCTGGGTTATGTCCAGTGATATACAATAGAGTTAGACAGATTGCGCTCTTAGAAGACCATAAGAATTGCACAACCACTAATCCCTCCTTCAGTAAACCACTCACCGGATTGTAGGGTCTATTCAGACCATTCCGCGCATTCGGGGTGTATGGCCCTCCGTCGCCTCCCAGGCTCTCGCCTCCTTAGTCCGGTTCAACAGAATGTAAAGTCTCCAGGGGTTCAGTGCTTCTTGCCCGCCTCCGTCTCTGGTGGTTGTGTGAAAAAGGGAAAGAACACACGGAAGACCAGCTTCCAATAGTGTGATTCCGTATTTATTCACAAAAACAAAAAAACTGTTAAAAGCAATTAAAATAGCTGCTCGGCAGTTAAAACACACATCTGGTAGGAAGAGTCAGCTCCCATATAGCTGCTGTCCCATCCAGATCAGTTAAAATCACCGCCGCCGTCTGCCCTGTTCGTACTGCCGCTAAGGACGCCGGGCTACTCGTGCAGCATGTATCAGGACGTCCTACATCACTCTGTGGCTCCGCCCTACACTAGCAACTCATCAGGGGCTACACAGAGTGACGTGTATGCCTGCCTTTATCGGCATTGCGCACATCAGAGCTGCCAACCAGGACTTGACTCCTCCCTTACATTCTAATATCTTTCAAGGCCATCAAGAGCATACTAAGTTATGCAATTTAAATATAAGTTATACATTACAGTTCATGTTCACCCACTGGAAATGTTGTTCAGCTGGTGTATCTGTATGTTTACCAATGCTTGTGTTATGTGTTTCACCCAGATTAACACTTACAATGGCTATGCGCAAAGCGCTTGCTGTCGCTGCACTTAAGGTTACAGTACACCTTTATCTTAGCAGTAATAAACCCGATACTAAGCTATACAATAGCTAACATTCAACCACTGCTCAACAAATGCAAGTGTAAAACAACCCATTTACAAGCGTTATGATTACCAAATGCTAGAAAAGGGCAATACAAATTGCCCAAAAGAAATAGTAAGAAACATACGTCGACATAACAGTGTCTTAACCACTTGAGGACCTAGGGCTTTACCCCCCTTAAGGACCGGCCACTTTTTTTCCATTCAGACCACTGCAGCTTTCATGGTTTATTGCTCGCTCATACAACCTACCACCTAAATGAATTTTGGCTCCTTTTCTTCTCACTAATAAAGCTTTCTTTTGGTGCTATTTGATGGCTGCTGCGATTTTTACTTTTTATTATATTCATCAAAAAAGACATGAATTTTGGCAAAAAAAATGATTTTTTTAACTTTCTGTGCTGACATTTTTCAAATAAAGTAAAATTTCTGTATACATGCAGCGCGAAAAATGTGGACAAACATGTTTTTGATAAAAAAAAAAACATTCAGTGTATATTTATTGGTTTGGGTAAAAGTTATAGCGTTTACAAACTATGGTGCAAAAAGTGAATTTTCCCATTTTCAAGCATCTCTGACTTTTCTGACCCCCTGTCATGTTTCATGAGGGGCTAGAATTCCAGGATAGTATAAATACCCCCCAAATGACCCCATTTTGGAAAGAAGACATCCCAAAGTATTCACTGAGAGGCATAGTGAGTTCATAGAAGATATTATTTTTTGTCACAAGTAAGCGGAAAATGACACTTTGTGAGAAAAAAAAAAAAAAGTTTCCATTTCTTCTAACTTGCGACAAAAAAAAATGAAATCTGCCACGGACTCACCATGCCCCTCTCTGAATACCTTGAAGTGTCTACTTTCCAAAATGGGGTCATTTGTCGGGTGTGTTTACTGTCCTGGCATTTTGGGGGGTGCCTAATTGTAAGCACACCTGTAAAGCCTAAAGGTGCTCATTGGACTTTGGACCCCTTAGCGCAGTTAGGCTGCAAAAAAGTGCCACACATGTGGTATTGCCGTGCTCGGGAGAAGTAGTATAATGTGTTTTGGGGTATATTTTACACATACCCATGCTGGGTGGGAGAAATATCTCTGTAGATGACAATTTTTTATTTTTTTTTTACACACAATTGTCCATTTACAGAGATCTTTCTCCCACTCAGCATGGGTATGTGTAAAAATACATCCCAAAACACATTATACTACTTCTCCCGAGTACGGGAATACCACATGTGTGGCACTTTTTTGCACCCTAACTGCGCTAAGGGGCCCAAAGTCCAATGAGCACCATTAGGATTTCACAGGTCATTTTGAGAAATTTCGTTTCAAGACTACTCCTCACGGTTTAGGGCCCCTAAAATGCCAGGGCAGTATAGGAACCCCACAAATGACCCCATTTTAGAAAGAAGACACCCCAAGGTATTCCGTTAGAAGTACGGTGAGTTCATAGAAGATTTTATTTTTTGTCACAAGTTAGCGGAAAATGACACTTTGTGAAAAAAACCTATAAAAATCAATTTCCGCTAACTTGTGACAAAAAATAAAATCTTCTATGAACTCACCGTACTACTAACGGAATACCTTAGAGTGTCTTCTTTCTAAAATGGGGTCATTTGGGGGTCAAATTTCTCAAAATGACCTGTGAAATCCTAAAGGTGCTCATTGGACTTTGGGCCCCTTAGCGCAGTTAGGGTGCAAAAAAGTGCCACACATGTGGTATCGCCGTACTCGGGAGAAGTAGTACAATGTGTTTTGGGGTGTATTTTTACACATACCCATGCTGGGTGGGAGAAATAACTCTGTAAATGGACAATTGTGTGTAAAAAAATCAAAAGATTGTCATTTACAGAGGTATTTCTCCCACCCAGCATGGGTATGTGTAAAAATACACCCCAAAACACATTGTACTACTTCTCCCGAGTACGGCGATACCACATGTGTGGCACTTTTATGCACCCTAACAGCGCTAAGGGGCCCAGAGTCAAACCCCACCCACTTGCCAGGACAGTTAACAAACCCCACAAATGACCCCATTTTGGAAAGAATACACAACAAGGTATTCCATGAGGGGAATGGTGAGGTCATTGAAAATTTTATTTTTTGTCACAAGTTAACGGAAAATGACACTTTGTAAAAAAAATAATAGAAAAAAAAAATTCTGCTAACTTGTGACAAAAACTAAAATCTTCTATGAACTCACCGTACACCTCACATAATACTTTAGGGTGTCCTCTTTCCAAAATGGGGTCATTTGTGGAGTCTGTCCTGGCATTTTAGGGTCTCTGCAATCATTACATGTATGGCCAGTATTAGGAGTTTCTGCTATACTCCTTATATTGGGTATACGGGTAATGCACTCTGGGCTGAAAGGAAAAATGAACGGCAAACATACCTTGCTCCTCATCAATGGCAGATCTTCCTCCACATCAATGGCAGTGATAACCTCAGGAGAGAGACACCCCGTGCCACCCTGCACTCAGGGTGAGCCACCAACTTATGTGACTGGGCCTCAGAACTTTAGTATACAGCATTATGCCTGTAGGATACAGCAATATGCCTGCCAATAGAGATGACTCTGTGTGGCATTAAAGCATCATCATAGGCCCAAATCACATATAAACCGGGGGTGTCCACACTCAAGGGAAATTCAAACATGCCGTCTTATATCGCCAACCCAGGACAGATCAGCAATATCAAGCATGGAAACCGATTCTTCTTCCGACTTTTATGCTTACCCGTTTGGTTTTCAAGCTTACCTCTCCTCTCCCTGCGACAATGTGCGAAAGACCACTGAGTGTGTGCCTACTCCTGTGTCTGGAGTTCCCTAGGCTCTAATAGTGTACCTGCTCGTGGTACCTCTCAAAACACTCCCCTACGCATAGGCCAGGGTGGTCAGGACATTTGGGACAATAAAAAACGGTGTCAGTCCTTCTTCTAGCACTGCTGCAGACATGACAACGTTTTCTTCGGATGCGTTGACCTGGGGTACTCGGAATCTGATAGGCGTAATGCCTTTCATGCAATCGGCTAGTTGCATCTGGGGGGGGGACCCTGACACCTCCTGGATACAGGATGTCCAGAACGATCTGTTCCTGAAATTGAAGGAAAGATCCAGTTCGCCCAGCCTTACTGTAGAGAACAAAGCTGTTGTATACTGCCAATTGAATCAGATAAAAAGACACTTTCTTATACCAGCGTCTTGTTTTCCGGGTAACTAAATAGGGCGCTAACCTCTGGTCATTGAAGTCCACCCCTCCCATATTGACATTATATTCGTGGACGACAAGGGGCTTTTCAATGACCTTAGTTGTCCGTTAAATTTGGACTGTCGTGTCTGTGTGAATGGTGGACAGAAAGTAAACGTCCCTCTTGTCCCTCCATTTCACCGCGAGCAGGTCTTCAGTACGCAAGGCGGCCCTCTGCCCCCGTTCAAGTCTGGTGGTAACGAGCCGTTGGGGGAAGCCCTGGCGACTAGGACGCGCAGTGCCACAGCATCGGATTCCTTCTAACTTTAAGTGCTGAAAGAGGGCCACACTTGTGTAATAATTGTCCACAAAAAGATGGTACCCCTTCCGGAACAAGGGTGACACCAAGTCCCACACAACCTTTCCACTGCTCCCCAGGTAGTCAGGGCATCCGACCGGCTCCAATTTTGAGTCTTTTCCCTCATAGACCCTAAAACGACATGTATAGCCTGTGGCCCTTTCACAGAGCTTATACAGTTTCACCCCATACCGGGCGCACTTGCTTGGGATGTACTGTTTGATGCCAAGGCGCCCGGTAAAGCGTAAGAGGGACTCGTCTACGCAGATTTTCTGTTCAGGGATATAAGCATCTGCAAATGTTGATGACAGGTGGTCTATGAGGGGCCGAATTTTGTGGAGCCGGTCATAAGCAGGGTGGCCCTTTTCATGACAGGTTTCGTCGTCGTTAAAGTGCAGGAAGCGCAGGATGGACTCAAATCGTGTCCTGGACATGGCAGCAGGGTACAAGGGAACATGATTTACTGGGTTCGTAGACCAATACGACCGCAGTACATTCTGTTTCATTAGTCCCAAGTGAAGGATAAGGGCCAAAAAGATTTTAATGTCGGAAACTTGGACTGGTTTCCACCGGAAAGGCTGGGCATACATGCTCTCCGGGTGCTCGGTGATGAATTGTGTGGCTTTACGGTTGGTCTCAACCACAATTAAGTCCAAGAGAACCTGGGTGATGAACAGCTGCAAAAAGTCTAGGGCCGTTCCTAGATGAGCTGTCGCCACCTGGACTCCAGACTGGGCGGTGAAAGGGGGCACTATGGGTGCGGCGGAATCAGGGGATTGCCAATCTGGTTGTGCCAGCACCTCTGGGAGTCTATGGGTACTACGGGCCCGTCTTCTTCTTGGTGGCTGCGACGGGGGTACTACTGCACTTGCCACCGTACCAGTTTCAACTTCCATGCTGACGCTCACCACTTCGCCAGGGTCTACAGAAGTACTGGTACCAAGTCCAGGAGATGCTGCGCTGCTGGTGCCTGCCTCACCAAGAAAACTATCAACAGCGCTAGCACCACCCTGCTGCCCTTGAGGCGGATCCTGCGCCACCTGCGGTCTAACGACTTGGGGTCTGGTACGCCTGGCTCTAGCCGGGACCTAAGCCTCGTCATCACTTTCGGTCAGGGAACCACTGCTTTCTACAGGTTCAAATTCGGACCCGGAAGATTCGACGGATGATTCTTCCCAAAAGAACTCATCCGACTGGTCCATGTACCTGTATACCTCGTCATCGGAAAGCCCCCTTCTTGCCATTGTGGATTGCTACATTTATGGGGTTTTCCTCCGAGACTACCCAGAAAAAAAGAGCACCTACCTAGCAAAAAGGGAGTATTTGAGAGGTATTGGGGTTGGTGGGAAGTGGGGTCTCAGAGGCAATCAAACAATCACGGGACAATCAAATACAATTACAGCACAATCGACTCCAATCACAGCACAAGCAAATCTGATGCACCCGGAAGGTGGTGGTTGGAAGTGGTGGGGGGGAGGGTGGGGTTGGGTGTGGTGGGGGGGAGGGTGGGGTTGGGTGTGGCGGGAAGTGGGGTCTCAGGCAATCAAACAATCACGGGGCAATCGAAGCCGATCAATCACGGGACAATCAAACACAATTACAGCACAATCGAATCCAATCACAGCACAATCAAATCTGATGCACTCGGAAGGTGATGGGGGGAGGGTGGGGTTGGGTGTGGCGGGAAGTGGGGTCTCAGAGGCAATCAAACAATCACGGGACAATCGAAGCTGATCACGGGACAATCAAATACAATTACAGCACAATCGAATACAATCGCAGCACAAGCAAATCTGATGCACTCGGAAGGTGGTGGTTGGAGGTGGTGGGGGGGGACGGTGGGGTTGGCTGTGGCGGGAAGTGGGGTCTCAGAGGCAATCAAACAATCACGGGACAATCGAAGCCGATCACGGGACAATCAAATACAATTACAGCACAATCGAATACAATCGCAGCAATACAATCGCAGCACAAGCAAATCTGATGCACTCGGAAGGTGGTGGTTGGAGGTGGTGGGGGGGGGAGGGTGGGGTTGGGTGTGGCAGGAAGTGGGGTCTCAGAGGCAATCAAACAATCACGGGGCAATCGAAGCCGATCACGGGACAATCAAATACAATTACAGCACAATCGAATACAATCACAGCACAAGCAAATCTGATGCACTCGGAAGGTGATGGGGGGAGGGTGGGGTTGGGTGTGGCAGGAAGTGGGGTCTCAGAGGCAATCAAACAATCACGGGACAATCCAAGCAGATCACGGCACAATCGAATACAATCGCAGCACAATCAAATACAAGCGCAGCACAATGGATACAATCCAAGCACAGTCAAATACAATGCACTTGGACGGTAATTAGGGGGGGGTCTGAGGGCGATTTGAGGGGGTGGGGGGTTGATCAGGAGCCCGCACGGGGCAGACTGAGTCCTGATCTGATGAGAGGCAGACACAGGGGGTTACTGATCGCAGATCAGTTAGTGATTGCTGGGGAGGACAGATGTAAACAAAGAGCAGGGGATGTAATCAGGAGGGGGGTATGAGGGCAATCGAGGGCCTGGGCAGGTGATCGGTTACCCCCGTGGGGCAGTTAGGGTCTGCTTTGATGGGTGGGGGTGCTGAGGGGTGATGGACAGGTGATAGACAGGTGATCAGAGGGGGATCAGAGGGGGATCAGGGGGTAAGGTAGCTGTATACAGATATACAGATGGGGGTTTTATAGGGGTGCTAGGGTGCTGGGCAGGGGTCTGCTAGGGTGATCAGGGGGGGTAGGAAGGCTGGGGTGGGTGATCAGGGAGGCTGAGGGCAAAAAAAGCAGTGTAGCTGTATTACTTACAATATGCTTCCTCCTCGCTGGTGGTCTCTGCAACAATGAGACCACGAGGCGAGGAGGAAGCACGTATAAGGCACTTTGTTTACCTAACAAAGTGCCTTATACATTCTGATTGGCCCTCCGCTCGCCGGCGCTGCTAAGTGGCTGGCGAGCGGAGACAAAATGCCGGGCTTCCGACTCCCGGCGGAGGATCGCGTCACTGATGACGCGATCGCTCCGCCTATGCCGCTACAAGGACCGCCACCTTTGGGCATGAGCTGGTCCTTGTGGGGTCCACTTCCCGGCCGCCTCTGTGCGTTAGGCGGTCGGGAAGTGGTTAAATTTAATTCACATCAGAGGACCTGCACCAGGACCAGCAGGCCTAACACTAGCTGGATCACAGATGGCCAAAATCCTACCAACTCCACACCAAACATGATCGATCTCAATGTATATGTGTGCAGGAGATTGGCCAAATGCATTCCTTCCTGTCCATTGTATATATTGAAAGCCCTGGTTTATATGAAAAATTTGAATTCATTCCATAAAGAATGAAGTGGTTATTTAAGAAAATTTCCCTTAGTTTATGGTCACAGTTTACTATGAGTTTTGTTTGCTTGGTCATAAGTACTTTTTCTTATGTAATTTATGCTATGTTGAAAGGTGGTTAAACTAATGTAGTACGACCACAGTGAAATTAGGGAATTGTGATTATGGGGATAGGGGACTTCAAAATGTCCTAATTTATTAGCAGCTCCACGCCACTAATTTATTTTAAGACGACAATTTTAAAACCACACTTTAACTAAAATCCTTTAAGGGACATATGGAAGACATTTGTTGCATGGGTCAAGTATTGTACTTAGTTTCTTTCTACATGTTTTATACACACACACACACACACACACACACACACATATATATATATATATATATATATATATATATATATATATATATATATATATATATATATATATATATATATATATATATATATACCTGTTAATCATTTTTACCTGAACAGACTCCACGATGTTGAGATTTTGGTTGTAACACTATAAAAATAAACCCATGTCACCTGTTCATATTGTTTGCAAGAGAAACTGATATTCTAAGGTACAAAAACTTTCAAAAGAATCTCAGGTAAAATACAATGAATTCTTGATACCAATTTCGAGGTCACTATGTCAGGCGTATCACATTCTTGCAGAACCTCTTTAGAGCCAGTCTACACAGTATTATACAAGAAGGCATTTCACAGCCTCAAACTTGCATTTGAATAATTATTGAGTAAATCACACAATACATTTTCAAAGCACACGTGAGCCTGTGATATGCCTTCTTCTATCCTAGGGGTTATTGTAAGAGTGGTGTAGGAGGAGTTGCACAGGGATTTCACTACCAATATGTTGGGCTAGCGGAACTATGACTTAGAGGTTCTACTGTGTTTAGATTCAGCCTAGAATTACAAACCTTGTAAAAAGAAAAGTGATATTTGTTAAACCTTTTGAGCACAATGAAGGCCAGTTATTAATAATCAAAGTACAAATGATGACAGATGTGAATACAATATGAGTTCAAGTATTTGTCTGACATCACTAGTATCAGACCCTTGCATTTTAGACCAGATATGCAGTCCTTTACCATAGTAAAGTAGGACCATTATGCCATTACAATAATATAAAGAAACACCAGTGGAGGCACCCTTGAAGACATACTATTATGACAAGTAATGTTAATAAGAAGTCTAACATCTTACCTTTTAGGAACAACCCATTAATAATGGACAAGCCCGGTCCGCCCATGATGCCTAGTGAGGTGACTTCCTCAGACAGCAGAAGTCTGGGGGCAACACCAGGCAGAAACAGGAAGTGAAGAGAGTGTATGGCCAACCTATACTAGGGAAACTGTACCTGGCTAACCTATACTGTACCTAGCTACCAATACTGGGAACACCTATACCTGGCAACCTACTTATACTGAGGGTGTTTTTTGGGGGGCTTACCGCAGCTATAACATGTGGTGCAAGTTGTCAGGTGCTGTGCGATCATTCCAATTCAAAAGAGGGGGGGGGGGCATCCTCACAAGTTTGCCTCAGGCAGCAAAAAGGCTAGAACCGGCCCTGATAATGGAAAAAGTATGTTTATTCATTCAAAATAGACAACATGTTTCACGGATATAAGCCTGCTTCCTCGGGTCAATACAAGTGTCTCCAAGCTTTTGGTTATGAGTGTGGGTGCTTAAAATTGAATTTTAGGCACCCATGCTTGTGACCCAAAGCTCCCTCAAAACAGGCCCACTTCAGTTCAGGTGTTGTAACAATGATAGTTTATAAGGCTCAATGTTAAAAAGAAAAGGAATTATTTTAAGCAGAAGGGCTTTCTGGTCTCTTTTAGGTTATGGGTCACCATGAGCTATCTGGGTGTTCTGTAGTACTAGCCCAAGCCCCATCCCATAGAGCCACATCAATTCCTGCAATGTACTGATGAGCACAAGTAAGTCTAAAACAGGATGTATGCATGTTGGGTTTATGTGGCTCTGTAACATTTATAGGTTATGGGCTTTCTATACACCAGTGGTTCTGGATGTGAGCCAGGATTCAGGGGCATAAAGAGATCATTTTCATATTGAGGAGTGATGTATCATGGGAAACTGCGGCTGCTCACTTAAAGCTGAATTATCATAAATGCCTTCTGTTTTAAAAAGGCAAATTATACTCAGAGTTGCTTTTTATTATTACAGTACATTATTATTATTATTATTAGAGCTTTTCGGTCTCTTTTAGCCACTTATACTTTCCTAGTGGCTCTGAGTGTCTGGTTAGTGCAGAGTGAGACAATATTTAGAAATAAGCTTTAAGTGATGTGCTCCATTTCTTATGCTGAAAACTGTAATGAATTCATTTTGCTTATATGTGTATAATACTTTGTACAGCATACATAATACATGAACTAGCCACATATATTTTAATTTTTACTGAATAAAGGTTGGATATTAGGAATAGAAAAAACTATAGTGTATTTTGAGCATTCTAGTTTTTGGAACCTTAGAAAATACTGTATTTTTTTGCCCTAAATGTGTCTATGAAAATTATAAATATTTATACAATTTTGATGCTTATTCCAACCCCAGTTTGCTATGTAAAATCTAAATCACTGTCATAGCAAAAAAAAACTGGAAGGCAGCATGGCCACTCCTGAGATTCACCCAGTGAAAGGAGTTCAGCCAGGCGATTAAGGGGATCTCTATCCTACATTGCAAAAGCAGTGGGGTTTTTTGCCTCTGTTGGAGTGCAGAGGTGAAGGAGGTGGTGTAATAATGGGCAGTAAAATGAAGGAATTGTGATTGTGACAGAGAACTTTATGTGTGGATCTATTGTTAGAGTCTTCCTCTGCTGCACGTCAATAATTTAATCTGTGCTGACAATACCGAAACAGTACCCTGACTAAAATCAATTAATTGATTTTTGAAGGACGTTTAATACAAGGGTCAATGATTACACTTCTTTCCATTCTACACATCCTGGATGGATAGCTATGACACTTGTTAATTATTATTACCTGGACAGAGTCCATGATGTTGAGATTTTCTCACAACTTGAGACTACAACCTAGTCCTTAACGTGTTTACAACAAGAACCAGTGTAAAATAGTGAGTAAGGACCCGGTTTCCACTAGTAGCCACGCGTGGCTGTGAGATCACGGTGGCACTTCCTGGTCTGTGAGTACGCAGACGAATCCCAGAAGCCGTGCCATGCACAGCGATGAGATTCACTACCTCCCGCACGAAAAAATGCTGCAATGTCGTTTGAATCGCTGAGGCAAGCAATTCAGATGGCGGCAGCATTATCCCCCATGGCAGAGTTTCTCTGCATGATTTGCTTGCAGGGAAAATCTGCAGATTCAGTCCGATTTCCGCAGCAGTGGAAACATGCCTATAAACAATCTCACATTCAACAAGCTGAGTTCATGATATTGATTAGGAGGCCACTATAACTGATACATTGGCACCTGACATTCTTGTTGAAACTCATTAGATTCAGCATACAATTAAAAACCTTCTTTCAAGAAATGTGTTAATTAATTGTCAAAAGCGTTGGAAGCAAGGAAAGCCAAAAACATATAACTAAAGTAATTGTGTACTGTGAAAATGCTAGAACCTTCGCACTCAGACCACTGGAAAATGGATAGTAAACAGTCAGTACTAGTTGTTGCTATTATGTTCTGCGTCCCAATTGTGCCTCCGCATCAAAAAATTGCAATACTGGTTTGTAGGGCTGCTCAAATCCGGATCTGGGATATACCTGGATAGTTGCTATCCGGATATCTCCCAGTAAACCTGTGCGGGGTGGGTGGGGGGTCAATCTTACCTGTCTGACGTCTTCTTCGTCCGTCCCTGGCGCCACGATGCGGTCCACGCGGCGGTCACGTGACTACAAACACTTCCTCCTTCCAAGTTGAAGGAGGAAGTGTTTGTAGTCACGTGATGTGCGTGGACTGCATTGTGGGAGGCACCAGGGACGGATGAAGAAGACGTCAGACAGGTAAGATTGAACCCCCCCCCCAGCCCGCACAGGTTTACTGGGAGATATCAGGATAGCAACTATCCGATTATCTCCCGGATCCGGATTTGAGCAGCCCTACTGGTTTGTATAGAGGAAACTTGCACATTGATGTATTGGTATTCAAAAGAACTAAACAAAACCCAAATTTGGGTTTCAATGATAAAAAAGATTTGGACGTTTTTCTTGGCAAATATTGATATGCGATGAATGCCAATACATCAATGAGCAAGTGTAATTGCTATTTATGATATGTGATGAATACCATCATTGTGCTAATGTATTAGCTATTTATTTTCTCTCTTGATACCTCTGCCCTCTTTCTCTCTCTTTTCCCCTCTTTTCACTTATTGGTGATATTTATGATGCTTTTTTCACATGGCATCTCCATTGGCCAAATTGATCTTGATAGCTTATGATAATATGTGTACCTCTTTCTGTTTAATTTAAGTACCTGCTCCAGATGTTTGGTTTGGGGCGCTTCTGCTGCGCTCCACAAATTGTCACCTTCCCCACATATTCTCCAGCAGATAGGAGCTGTTCGCAGCTCTCTAGCTTGAGAAGTGGCGTGTATGCATCCTTTTTTACACAACCACATGTAATTGATACAGTGGCGACGCGTAGGGGAAGTGACGTAGCCTGAAATACTGGCGGTTCGCTCCATTGTGACAAGCATGCCAGTTCCGGTAGTGTGTGGAGCAACTGTACTGATGTCATGCTTATTGGAATAAAGCCTGCAACAATCGATTGGTGCCCACATGTACTTTCTCCATACAAACAAATATAACTAAAGAAAAATGGCAAATGTAAACACTGTAATAGTAGATGTAGTTGCCCAACATTATCAGACTGTGGGGTTTATGCAATTCCTGAACTTTCCAGCGTTAAGTGTGGACAAGTTCTAAAATTAGGCAATGGGACCCGGCCATGCGGTAAAGAACTGACTTGGGTGATCGTCCAACGAGTTCTTTTCGCTTATACAATGCTTCCCATGAAACATGGGGGAAAACTTTTCACCTGCTCAAATCAGGGACCACCCATTGCTCCAACAATGCCTGACAGCAGCACATGGCTCACATCTTCTTCTTGCCGGCTCTATGGCACTATACCATGCAGGGAGCCCCAGCAAAGCATCTTTGAGCCTTCCATTGGGGCTCCCCATTGGTCCAGGAATTCAACCAATAAGTTTCCACTAAACTGACCAATGAAAATGCATTACACGCTGAAAGCTTTTTATCACCTGGAATTGCGTATGGCCATGTATTGGCATTTCTTATGTCAATTAGAAAAGATTAAAATATTCAGTAGATAGGAATGTCAGGTAAGTAAGGTAAATGTAAGAATTTATATGTTGGTTGCTATTGGCAACAGCACCACACACCTTTTGCTCCGGCACCAGCAACTCATCAGAGCTGCAACTCACAGCGACAGCATACAGGAGATAGAGCGGAGACAGCCTTCTTCACCTTTAAAAGGGATTTATTAAGCATCTTGTGTTACAGGTTGATTTCTTCAGAGTATAAATAGTCTTTCCTATGTCCTATGTACATCACATATATTTACAGCATGCATACATGAAGCTAGTATTCTAAATAGGAAGCGTAGAGAGCAGGATAGCTGGAAAGTAGAGTACAGTAATCTTTTCCATCCGAGCTCCCTATTTTATATGAACATCAAAGAGTTAAATTCTGACATCATCTGAGCCATACCCCCAAGCCTACAATTGGCAGGCATGGGCATGTGACCCACCTCATTAATTAATATTCCATTGCTTATAACCTAGTTGCAAAGAATGCAATGTTTTGTAAGTATCAGCTTTGTTTACCGTGTCTGTCGTCTAACTGCCGGTACAGTTAGAACTGATAACCCACTATGTGGCCTTCCACAAGGAACATGTTCCTGGTACATGACTGCATAATTTCTCTCCGAGAAACTCTGCTTAAAGAGACCCTGCATCTCAAGTCTTTACTAGACTCCAGTACCTGAGGCCAGAATTCAAGTATACTTACATTCTAACAGTAAGTAACGATGAGCAAAACATTTGTAACACACAAATCTCCTTTGTCCAATGCAGAGAGTGGAATTTAGTTCATCAAAGCATCTAGCTGCTGGTTATCTAACCAGATACCAGCAAATTTATCAGCAGCTGCTTATTTTAGTACAGAAATTGTACCAGGTTAATCTGTCCAGAACGTGAATGTAGGGAAACTGCTTTATCAATTGGCAATTGGTGTTTTGAGCCTCTTGTGGTTTTACTAACTTTAACCTTATGAGCTATGGAGATGGTCAGTTTCTAACTTACAGTACATGCAAATGTAATTCAGATTATTATTATTATTTGTTGTATTTGTATTATGCAACGCTGGACAATAAATAGGGATGGGCCTGATGCAATTGTCAGACTCTCCAGTGTTACCCGCTGGTGAGTCCGATAATTAGGTGACGATAACGTCGCCTGAACCAATTGCATTTAGCCCTAGGCAGGGTGTTAAAAAGACTCACTTGGGCGATATTATCACCCAACAGGTCCTTTAAACCCTATCCTATTACACTTTGCATGACTCTGGGAAGCGATGCTTCCCGGCAGACATGAGCATTAGCTTAGACCTGCAAAAAACAGGTCTAAACATGCTAACGTATGTCAGCGCCGCAGCATCTGGGGGTCTCCTTTAATAAGGAGACCCCCAACGCTCTCTGTTGGACCGCCGCACACCTCTGAAGCCCAATATGTAGTTCCATTGCACGAGTGAAACTGTCAATACGATTTGCCGGTAATCCTCATGCGATGGCAGGGTGATAAGTAGTGTTGGGCGAACATCTAGATGTTCGGGTTCGGGCCGAACAGGCCGAACATGGCCGCGATGTTCGGGTGTTCGACCCGAACTCCGAACATAATGGAAGTCAATGGGGACCCGAACTTTTGTGGTTTGTAAAGCCTCCTTACATGCTACATACCCCAAATTTACAGGGTATGTGCACCTTGGGAGTGGGTACAAGAGGAAAAAAAAAATTTGCAAAAAGAGCTTATAGTTTTTGAGAAAATCGATTTTAAAGTTTCAAAGGGAAAACTGTCTTTTAAATGCGGGAAATGTCTGTTTTCTTTGCACAGGTAACATGTTTTTTGTCGGCATGCAGTCATAAATGTAATACATATAAGAGGTTCCAGGAAAAGGGACCGGTAACGCTAACCCAGCAGCAGCACACGTGATGGAACAGGAGGAGGCGCAGGAGGAGAAGGCCACGCTTTGTGAGACACAACAACCCCGGCCTTGCATGAGGGCAAGAAGCGTGCGGATAGCATGCTTTGTACCGCCATGCAGTCATAAATGTAATAAAGATAAGAGGTTCCATAAACAGGGACCGGCAACGCTAACCCAGCAGCAGCAGCAGCAGCAGCAGACGTGATGGAACAGGAGCAGGTGCAGGAGGAGAAGGCCACGCTTTGTGAGACACAACAACCCAGGCCTTGCATGAGGGCAAGAAGCGTGCGGATAGCATGCTTTGTACCGCCATGCAGTCATAAATGTAATAAAGATAAGAGGTTCCATAAACAGGGAGCGGCAACGCTAACCCAGCAGCAGCAGCAGACGTGATGGAACAGGAGCAGGCGCAGGAGGAGAAGGCCACGCTTTTTGAGACGCAACCCAGGCCTTGCATGAGGACAAAAAGCGTGCGGATATAGCAATGCTTTTTGCCGCCATGCAGTCATAAATGTAATACAGATGAGAGGTTCAATAAACAGGGACTGGAAATGCTAACCCAGCAGCAGCAGACGTGATGGAACAGGACTAGGAGCAGGCGCAGGAGGAGAAGGCCAAGCTTTTTGAGACACAACAACACAGGCCTTGCATGAGGACAAAAAGCGTGCGGATATAGCAATGCTTTTTGCCGCCATGCAGTCATAAGTGTAATACAGATGAGAGGTTCAATAAACAGGGACCGGAAACGCTAAACCATCCCAGATGTTCATTGGTCATGTTACTTGGTTGGGGTCCTGGAGTGTTGCGTAGTCGTTTCCAATCCAGGATTGATTCATTTTAATTTGAGTCAGACGGTCTGCATTTTCTGTGGAGAGGCGGATACGCCGATCTGTGACGATGCCTCCGGCAGCACTGAAACAGCGTTCCGACATAACGCTGGCTGCCGGGCAAGCCAGCACCTCTATTGCGTACATTGCCAGTTCGTGCCAGGTGTCTAGCTTCGATACCCAATAGTTGAAGGGTGCAGATGGATTGTTAGACACAGCTACGTCATCTGACATGTAGTCCTTGACCATCTTCTCCAGGCGATCGGTGTTGGAGGTGGATCTGCACGCTTGCTGTTCTGTGGGCTGCTGCTGCATGGGTGTCAGAAAATTTTCCCACTCCAAGGACACTGCCGATACCATTCCCTTTTGGGTACTAGCTGCGGCTTGCGTTGTTTGCTGCCCTCCTGGTCGTCCTGGGTTTGCGGAAGTCAGTCTGTCTGCGTACAACTGGCTAGAGGAGGGGGAGGATGTCAATCTCCTCTCTAAAGTCTCCACAAGGGCCTGCTGGTATTCTTCCATTTTGACCTGTCTGACTCTTTCTTCAAGCAGTTTTGGAACATTGTGTTTGTACCGTGGATCCAGAAGGGTATAAACCCAGTAATTGGTGTTGTCCAGAATGCGCACAATGCGTGGGTCACGTTCAATGCAGTCTAGCATGAATTGAGCCATGTGTGCCAGAGTCCTACCAGAATCCTCATCATCCTCTTGTGAGCGTTGTGATAGTTGTTGTGATGCATCATAGTCGTCACCTTCCTCCTGGTCTGCTTCTGCTGACCATTCGCGTTGAATTGTGGAAGTCCAACGTGCACCGCTCTGGCCCTCGTCAGTGGTGGCATGAAATTCCTGCTCCAACTCCAGCTGTTCCTCCTCCTCTTCTTCGTCATAGCTGCTGGGGCCAGCGTTCCCTGAGGCGGATGGCCTGATGTTGGTACCATCACGCTGATCGTTTTCTCCTTCAGATTCCCCCAGTTGCATCATGACAGCTGTTTCCTTGATTTTTAACATCGACCTCTTCAGTAAACACAGCAGTGGTATGGTAATGCTGACTGAAGAGTTGTCACTGCTCACAAGCAACGTGGATTGCTCAAAATTTTGGAGGACTTGGCAGAGGTCCAACATGTTGGCCCAATCGGATCCACAGAAGCTTGGCAGCTGGCCGGATGCGCCTCGGTACTGCGCCGTCATGTACTGGACCACTGCACTCTTCTGCTCGCAAAAGCGGGCTAGCATGTGCAGCGTAGAATTCCAGCGCGTAGGGACATCACACAGCAAGCGATGGTGGGGGAGATTGAAGCGCTCCTGCATCTTGGCGAGTGCCCCCGAAGCAGTACTGGAAGTTCTACAATGTTTGGCCACTCGACGCACCTTCAACAGAAGATCGGCCACGCCTGGGTATGTCCTCAGGAACCGCTGAACTACTAGGTTCATCACGTGCGCCAGGCAAGGGATGTGTGTCAGCTTAGCCAACCTTAAAGCGCGAATGAGATTACTCCCATTATCACACACAACCATGCCCGGTTTCAGGTCCAGCGGTGCCAGCCACAAATCCGTCTGTTCCTTTATTCCCTTCCAAATTTCCTCCCCTGTGTGCTGCTTATCCCCAAGGCAGATTAGCTTCAGCAACGCTTGCTGACGCATGCCAACAGCTGTGCTGCACTGCTTCCACGATCCTACTGCTGCTGGGTTAGCGTTTCCGGATGAGGTACAGCTTTGAGATGCGTTGGAGGAGAAGGAGTCAGAGAGGTAGGTGCTGCTGTTATCCAGTGGGAGGGACGGCGGTGCAGCTGTTTGTGGCGTGGGCAACACCCGTGCCGTAGCAGGTGAGGAATCGCTGCCAGGCTCCACAAGGTTCACCCAGTGCGCGGTAAGGGAGATGTATCGACCCTGGCCGAACGCACTCGTCCAGGTGTCAGTGGTGAGGTGAACCTTGCAGGCAACGGCATTCTTCAAGCTTCGGGTTATTTTGCTGACCACGTGCTCATGCAACTCAGGCACTGCAGAGCGTGCAAAGTGGTAGCGGCTGGGAACCACGTAACGTGGGATGGCCACTGACATCATGCCCTTGAAGCTGTTTGTCTCCACCAATCGATATGGCAGCATTTCGCAGGCCAGAAGCTTGGCTATGCTGGCTGTTACTGCCACGGCCCGGGGGTCATTTGCTGGCAATTTCCTCTTGCGCTCAAACATCTCCGACACAGACAACTGAACCGTAGCGCTGCACACGGAAGGGCTGTTGGTTGTTGTGTTTGAAGAACACTGGGAGACCTCAAGAGCACTACTCCGGAAAGTGACAGTGTCAGCGTCGTCTGATGTTTGTGAATGTTGTGAACCACGCAATGGCTGGGCTACTGCTGCTGCTGAGGCGGGTCTGGTGAACCCAAGGGAGGCAGTGTTGTTTCTGGTACCCTGTCCTGACGCGTTTGCCCAAAGAGTGGGATGTTTGGATAGCATGTGACGGCTCATGCTGGTGGTGGAGAGGTTGTTAATACTTTTCCCCCTGCTCAGGCGGGTCTTGCACACCTTGCAAATCGCCATGGTAACATCCTCAGTGCAGTCTTCAAAGAAAGCCCAGACTTTGGAGCACCTGCCTCCTTGCTGGCGATTTCTGTTTGCTCCTCTTTTGCCTCTCACTTGAACTTCCACGCTTGTGGTGCCTGAAATTGCGCGCCGCCTACCTTGTGGCACAAGGCGAGCTCGTGCAGCAGTGGGTTCTTCAACAGACTCATCTGTGCTGCTGCTACGACGGCGATGTTCTCGTTCACAAACAAAATCTGGGTCTCTGTCCACATTGTCCATACCCTCCTCTTCCATCTCCTCAAACTCGTCATATGTCATTGTGGGCCGCCGCCGTGGAGTAGAGCTCCCCACAACAACCTCTGCGCAGCACACTCCAACGTCGTCTTCCAGATCTTGTCGGCCGACCTCCTGCAATTGCAACCCCTCCTGCCCAAATTGCTCTGGGATTTGGGTTTCCGAGTCCTCTTCGGACTCGCCTTGTATTTCAGTGCGCGGTGCATTTCCCACAGTTAACGGTTGTGAATCCAGGCACAACATTTCTGGCTGTTCCTCCATTGACCTTTGAAAGGTGGAAGTTTGTTGGGCTGGGAATAGCTCCTGCGAATACCCCATTGTGTCCTGAGGTAATTCATCGGACTGGTTATCTGGCAGTTGTGTGCGTGGTGTCGCTGCCGGTTGTGTCAGCTTTGTGCCCACTGGCTCCTTGTAACTGGCTGAGGACTCGGACCTCGTGCGTGATGTGCTGGTGCTGCTTAACCCACTGCTGGACGCTTGAGAGGTCATCCAAGTAATTATCTGGTCCTGTTCTTTTGGATTTGTGAGGGTTGTTGTCCTGGACAACATGGGCGGTATTGAGTGGGTTTTCTTGGGTGCTCCCCTGTGGCCTGTACGTGAACCGTCAGGGGAAACACCTCTTCCCTTGCCCCTCCCTCTTTCACCGGATTTCTTCCTCATTTCACTTATCCTTACAGTACACGCTGACTGGCAGCAGTACAGTGGCAGTACAGAAATGCTATACAGTACCACTATTCCCAGCAGCGACACAGAGCACAATGCTATACAGTGACGGGTGAGCGGTGTACCACTATTCCCAGCAGCGACACAGAGCACAATGCTATACAGTGGCGGGTGAGCGGTGTACCACTATTCCCAGCAGACACAGAACAGTACACAGAATGCTATATAGTGTGGCTGAACGAGCGGTGTACCACTATTCCCAGCAGACACAGAACAGTACACAGAATGCTATATAGTGTGGCTGAACGAGCGGTGTACTACTGTTCCCAGCAGACACAGAACAGTACACAGAATGCTATATAGTGTGGCTGAACGAGCGGTGTACTACTGTTCCCAGCAGACACAGAACAGTACACAGAATGCTATATAGTGTGGCTGAGCGAGCGGTGTACCACTATTCCCAGCAGACACAGAACAGTACACAGAATGCTATATAGTGTGGCTGAACGAGCGTTGTACCACTATTCCCAGCAGACACAGAACAGTACACAGAATGCTATATAGTGTGGCTGAACGAGCGGTGTACCACTATTCCCAGCAGACACAGAACAGTACACAGAATGCTATATAGTGTGGCTGAACGAGCGGTGTACTACTGTTCCCAGCAGACACAGAACAGTACACAGAATGCTATATAGTGTGGCTGAACGAGCGGTGTACTACTGTTCCCAGCAGACACAGAACAGTACACAGAATGCTATATAGTGTGGCTGAACGAGCGGTGTACTACTGTTCCCAGCAGACACAGAACAGTACACAGAATGCTATATAGTGTGGCTGAAAGAGCGGTGTACTACTGTTCCCAGCAGACACAGAACAGTACACAGAATGCTATATAGTGTGGCTGAACGAGCGGTGTACCACTATCCCCAGCAGACACAGAACAGTACACAGAATGCTATATAGTGTGGCTGAACGAGCGGTGTACTACTGTTCCCAGCAGACACAGAACAGTACACAGAATGCTATATAGTGTGGCTGAACGAGCGGTGTACTACTGTTCCCAGCAGACACAGAACAGTACACAGAATGCTATATAGTGTGGCTGAACGAGCGGTGTACTACTGTTCCCAGCAGACACAGAACAGTACACAGAATGCTATATAGTGTGGCTGAACGAGCGGTGTACCACTATTCCCAGCAGACACAGAACAGTACACAGAATGCTATATAGTGTGGCTGAACGAGCGGTGTACTACTGTTCCCAGCAGTGACACACAATGACTGGGGGGGACCCTGGCTAGCGTGGCTGGAGCGCGAACTACCCTGCCTGCCTACCCAAAGCTAAACCCACAGACAAATGGCGGAGATATGACGTGGTTCGGGTATTTATTTACCCGAACCACGTGACCGTTCGGCCAATCAGAGCGCGTTCGGGTCCGAACCACGTGACCCGTTCGGCCAATCACAGCGCTAGCCGAACGTTCGGGGAACGTTCGGCCATGCGCTCTTAGTTCGGCCATGTGGCCGAACGGTTTGGCCGAGCACCGTCAGGTGTTCGGCCGAACTCGAACATCACCCGAACAGGGTGATGTTCTGCAGAACCCGAACAGTGGCGAACACTGTTCGCCCAACACTAGTGATAAGTAGCTTGCATCTCCAAGTTACTTATCACCTGGTTTAGCATCAGGCCCTATATGTGAAACTGACACATATCAGTTTTTTTTTTCATTTTTCTACACAGCGACTCATTTTTCCCAATTTAAAGTGAATTTGAAGTCCTAAGAAGCTAAGAATGTGTTGCGAAAGCCATCGATCGGATTTTATATGGTCAAAACCATCAAAGAATGTAAAACTTAAATGGTAATTTCAAACATGCGTAACATTTACCCTTTATATGGTCAAACCCATCTAAGAATTTAAAAGCTAAAACGGTCATTCAAAACCTTCGTTTTTTTTATATTTAAACATAGCGTTTACTCTTTATATGGTTAAAACCATTAAAGAATTGTAAACAAAAACGGTCATTCAAAACCTGCGTTTCTAAATATCCATACGTAGTATTTACCGTTTATATGGTCAAAACTATTGAAAAAATTAAAACTAAAACGGGATACATACAATGTAAACAAGGGGTGACAGACAGGTAAGGTAGTAAATGGTTATACAACATAGCACAAAGTTGTCCAGGCAAACAGGGTATAAGATGCATGATCATTTGAATTTACAGAGACTCAGCAATTCAAGTCCGCATTCATCAATGGGAAGGGTGTCATAGCTGGGGTTGCAATATTAAGAAGGACACACTAATGGGGGGAGGGGTTTACAATCTAAAGGGTGGGGGAGGGACACATGAGGTAGGGCTGTGGAAAAGGTACTTAGCTGAGAAAGTTAAAGTGTGGTAGATGGGAGGTAGGCCATTTTAAAGAAGGAAGGAGTGAGTCTGAGGGGGGTGTGAGGGAGTTCCATAAGGTGGTGGTGGCTCTTGAGAAATCCTGTAGTTGTGCATGGGAGTGTGAAATGCGTGGGGTGATCAGGCGGAGATCATTGGAGGACCGGAGGGGGGCGGGCCGGTATACATATGTGGACAAGCTCAGAAATGTAGGTTGGGCAGGTCTTATGCACAGATTTTTAGGCCAGGTACCGCATCTTAAAACTGATCCTGAAGCAGATAGGGAGCCAGTGTAAGGCTACACAGGGGGGAGAAGTGGTAGCAGAACGGTGGGAAGAATGAAGGAGTCTAGCTGCTGCATTCATGACTGATTGAAGGGGTGTAATGCGTTTCAATGGAAGGCCGGACAGTAGGGCATTGCAATAGCCAAGGCGGGAGATGATGAGGGCATAGACGAGAAGCTTGGTACCATGTGGTGTCAGAAAGGGGCAGATTTTGAAGATGTTCATGAAGGTGGAAATTACAGGCTCTAGTAACATTTTGGATGTGGAGGCTGAAGTCAGAGTCTAGGGTGACACCCAGGCAGCGGGCTTGGAAGGTAGGGCGGTTGGAAGTGCTTTTGATCATGACATGAATATCTGGGAGGGGTGGGCAAATGAGGAGCTCAGTTTTATCCAAGTTAAGCTTCAGGAACCTTGCTGACATCCAGGAGGAGATAGTTGAGAGGCAAGAGAAGACCTTTTCCATGGTGGGAGGAGAGAGACGGGGGTGTCGAGTTAGATTTGGGTATCATTGGCATACAAATGGTATTTAAAGGAGGAGAGAATGGTCAACTGTATCAAATGCTGATGAAACGTCAAGGAGTAGCACAATAGAATAGTTACCTTCCGCTTTGGCAAGGGTAAGGTCAGTTACTTCCTTAACAACAGCTGTTTCTGTTGAGTGGGCAGGAATGAATTTAGATTGCAGGGGGTTGAGTAGGGAGTTGATGCTGAAGTAGTGTGTGATGCATCTGTGGACCAGGCATTCAAGGAGCTTTGAGGCAAAAGGGAAGAGGGAGGTAGGGAGTTAGTTAGAGGGTAGGGAGGGGTCAAGTGAGGGTTTTTTCAGCATGGGAAGTACAGTGGCTTCTTGAAAGCTGATAGGAGGTGGCAGGGGAAGTAGCAAGCAATAGATTCACTTCATCAGTGGTAACAGGAGTGAAGAAGGTGTGAGGGGGGTGCATTGGTACAGTCTGGATGGAGGAGATGAGGGGGGTGGGGCAGAAGGGGGTTTAGGGGGTGGGGCATGGCAGTGGCCTGGGAGAAAGTGGAGGGAATTGAAAAATGTAGGAGGGAGATTTCACTTTCGAATAGCTACAATTTTACCAGTAAAGTGGGTGGCAAAGTCATTGGCTGAGAGTGTGGAGCTAGGGGAGGAGGAGTGGGGTTGAGTTGGGAGTCGCTGAGACGTCGAGGGTTGGAGGCTTGAGTTCTGATAAGGACTGCAAAATACTGCTTGCAGTTTGGATTTAGGCCAATAAAATGCACTTCTTGTCAATTTGGATTGATTCAGTTCCTAACTTCCTTCAGTCAAGGCAAATGCATCAGCAACTCTTTGACTATCTTTACTGACCTGTACTGTATATTTAGGTTAAGAAGGCGTGCAGGAGCCAATTGCTGAAGTATTTTGTCCAGTTTCACAAACATTTTTGAAGCCAGTAACACTATAAATAAAAAAAAATACTTCACCTGAATTGCCTTATTACATTTATGCAGGTTTATTTAAATGTACCAACCAAGCCACAACCCATCAGAGGTTTCTAATTCCCCTTCAGCTGAGAGTAGAAAAGAGGCTAACGCTGGCATACTGGAGAAAGAAAATTGCAATGCCAGGTAAAGAACTGTTTTTAAGATAATACCAGGCTGATTATGAAATAATTATCATTAGATAAAATAAATTAAACAATATTAATATAGCTTACACCACATTGGTTTAGTAGGATGGACTTTAAAACCAAACAGTCATAAATAAGTACAATGAATTCAAAATAAAAAAGATAATGACTTCCTCCTGAGATGACTTCCGCCTTTTAGCTCAGTACTTTTCGTAAAGAGTTGTTTAGCTGGGTGAATGCTAATATAAGGTCTGTGCCTTCTCCGTTTTGCTGGATACATGTAGAAGAGTTAAGGTTCCCATACATCTAGAGATTTTGGATAGACAGCTCACTCTTGAATGTGATCGGAGAGAGATCTGTTGGCCACAGTAGGTCGATTCCTGATCAATTTCAGCATGGAGCATGAAGTTTTTTGGCAATAGGCTTCATGATGCCACCTTGTAGCCCGGCCGCTGTCCCCCCTAATGTACCTGAAACCTCCCCCTCCAGTGGACCTGCATTAATACTTTACCTGTCTTGTGTCCTTTGCTGGTAATCTAGAAGTCCCCTCTACATAGATTTCCCTGGAGGTCTGGTGGTCCCACTTTATAGATTTCCCAGGTAGTGAACCCCTTCCCTTGTCTAAAATTACCTGGTGACCAAGTGCCCCCCTCGCCCTTTATATACATTTCCTTGGTAGCATAGTGGACCTCCCTCACATGAAATTCCCTGGTGATCTAGTGGCCCCCTTCCCCTTTATATGCATTTCCTTGGTAGTCCAGTGGGATCCCTACATTATATAAAATTACCTGGTGATTTAATGGCCTCCTCCCCCTTTATATACATTTCCCAGGCAGCCCATTGGTCCCCCTTCCCTTGTATGAAATTACCTGGTGCCCTAGTGCCACTCCCCCCTCCCCTGGTGGTCTTGTGGTCCCTCTCCCTCCCACCATGCAGAGTTTAGTAGCAGGAAGCATGCCTGGTGACTCACCTCGGCTCTCAGTTCCAGCAACAAGAAGCTCTTCCCAGCCTTCACTGCAGCCAGCATCATACATCTGCATATACTGGATCATCAAGCTAGGGCTCAGAACTTGTGGCTATAGAAGATACTGCGTCTGCAGTGCTGTAAGGAGGGGAGTGAAAATCAACGGGGGACTAGGAGAGATGAGATTCTACCCTCCTTCAGTGATCACTATGCTCACTGTAGCTTTTACTATGTGTGGGTCCTAGAGGGGTTGATAAAAATGTTTATTGCAGATATTTTCCTGTAAGCATGTAGTTTGTTGATAAATGTAATAGAATGTGTAACTAGTGTTGGGCGAACATCTAGATGTTCGGGTTCGGGCCGAACAGGCCGAACATGGCCGCGATGTTCGGGTGTTCGACCCGAACTCCGAACATAATGGAAGTCAATGGGGACCCGAACTTTTGTGGTTTGTAAAGCCTCCTTACATGCTACATACCCCAAATTTACAGGGTATGTGCACCTTGGGAGTGGGTACAAGAGGAAAAAAAAAATTTGCAAAAAGAGCTTATAGTTTTTGAGAAAATCGATTTTAAAGTTTCAAAGGGAAAACTGTCTTTTAAATGCGGGAAATGTCTGTTTTCTTTGCACAGGTAACATGTTTTTTGTCGGCATGCAGTCATAAATGTAATACATATAAGAGGTTCCAGGAAAAGGGACCGGTAACGCTAACCCAGCAGCAGCACACGTGATGGAACAGGAGGAGGCGCAGGAGGAGAAGGCCACGCTTTGTGAGACACAACAACCCCGGCCTTGCATGAGGGCAAGAAGCGTGCGGATAGCATGCTTTGTACCGCCATGCAGTCATAAATGTAATAAAGATAAGAGGTTCCATAAACAGGGACCGGCAACGCTAACCCAGCAGCAGCAGCAGCAGCAGCAGACGTGATGGAACAGGAGCAGGTGCAGGAGGAGAAGGCCACGCTTTGTGAGACACAACAACCCAGGCCTTGCATGAGGGCAAGAAGCGTGCGGATAGCATGCTTTGTACCGCCATGCAGTCATAAATGTAATAAAGATAAGAGGTTCCATAAACAGGGAGCGGCAACGCTAACCCAGCAGCAGCAGCAGACGTGATGGAACAGGAGCAGGCGCAGGAGGAGAAGGCCACGCTTTTTGAGACGCAACCCAGGCCTTGCATGAGGACAAAAAGCGTGCGGATATAGCAATGCTTTTTGCCGCCATGCAGTCATAAATGTAATACAGATGAGAGGTTCAATAAACAGGGACTGGAAATGCTAACCCAGCAGCAGCAGACGTGATGGAACAGGACTAGGAGCAGGCGCAGGAGGAGAAGGCCAAGCTTTTTGAGACACAACAACACAGGCCTTGCATGAGGACAAAAAGCGTGCGGATATAGCAATGCTTTTTGCCGCCATGCAGTCATAAGTGTAATACAGATGAGAGGTTCAATAAACAGGGACCGGAAACGCTAAACCATCCCAGATGTTCATTGGTCATGTTACTTGGTTGGGGTCCTGGAGTGTTGCGTAGTCGTTTCCAATCCAGGATTGATTCATTTTAATTTGAGTCAGACGGTCTGCATTTTCTGTGGAGAGGCGGATACGCCGATCTGTGACGATGCCTCCGGCAGCACTGAAACAGCGTTCCGACATAACGCTGGCTGCCGGGCAAGCCAGCACCTCTATTGCGTACATTGCCAGTTCGTGCCAGGTGTCTAGCTTCGATACCCAATAGTTGAAGGGTGCAGATGGATTGTTAGACACAGCTACGTCATCTGACATGTAGTCCTTGACCATCTTCTCCAGGCGATCGGTGTTGGAGGTGGATCTGCACGCTTGCTGTTCTGTGGGCTGCTGCTGCATGGGTGTCAGAAAATTTTCCCACTCCAAGGACACTGCCGATACCATTCCCTTTTGGGTACTAGCTGCGGCTTGCGTTGTTTGCTGCCCTCCTGGTCGTCCTGGGTTTGCGGAAGTCAGTCTGTCTGCGTACAACTGGCTAGAGGAGGGGGAGGATGTCAATCTCCTCTCTAAAGTCTCCACAAGGGCCTGCTGGTATTCTTCCATTTTGACCTGTCTGACTCTTTCTTCAAGCAGTTTTGGAACATTGTGTTTGTACCGTGGATCCAGAAGGGTATAAACCCAGTAATTGGTGTTGTCCAGAATGCGCACAATGCGTGGGTCACGTTCAATGCAGTCTAGCATGAATTGAGCCATGTGTGCCAGAGTCCTACCAGAATCCTCATCATCCTCTTGTGAGCGTTGTGATAGTTGTTGTGATGCATCATAGTCGTCACCTTCCTCCTGGTCTGCTTCTGCTGACCATTCGCGTTGAATTGTGGAAGTCCAACGTGCACCGCTCTGGCCCTCGTCAGTGGTGGCATGAAATTCCTGCTCCAACTCCAGCTGTTCCTCCTCCTCTTCTTCGTCATAGCTGCTGGGGCCAGCGTTCCCTGAGGCGGATGGCCTGATGTTGGTACCATCACGCTGATCGTTTTCTCCTTCAGATTCCCCCAGTTGCATCATGACAGCTGTTTCCTTGATTTTTAACATCGACCTCTTCAGTAAACACAGCAGTGGTATGGTAATGCTGACTGAAGAGTTGTCACTGCTCACAAGCAACGTGGATTGCTCAAAATTTTGGAGGACTTGGCAGAGGTCCAACATGTTGGCCCAATCGGATCCACAGAAGCTTGGCAGCTGGCCGGATGCGCCTCGGTACTGCGCCGTCATGTACTGGACCACTGCACTCTTCTGCTCGCAAAAGCGGGCTAGCATGTGCAGCGTAGAATTCCAGCGCGTAGGGACATCACACAGCAAGCGATGGTGGGGGAGATTGAAGCGCTCCTGCATCTTGGCGAGTGCCCCCGAAGCAGTACTGGAAGTTCTACAATGTTTGGCCACTCGACGCACCTTCAACAGAAGATCGGCCACGCCTGGGTATGTCCTCAGGAACCGCTGAACTACTAGGTTCATCACGTGCGCCAGGCAAGGGATGTGTGTCAGCTTAGCCAACCTTAAAGCGCGAATGAGATTACTCCCATTATCACACACAACCATGCCCGGTTTCAGGTCCA
The DNA here is from genome assembly GCF_040937935.1 of Hyperolius riggenbachi. NCBI lineage: Eukaryota > Metazoa > Chordata > Amphibia > Anura > Hyperoliidae > Hyperolius > Hyperolius riggenbachi. The sequence goes on along the minus strand of NC_090649.1, from coordinate 326,881,420 downwards.
GCGGTGCCAGCCACAAATCCGTCTGTTCCTTTATTCCCTTCCAAATTTCCTCCCCTGTGTGCTGCTTATCCCCAAGGCAGATTAGCTTCAACAACGCTTGCTGACGCATGCCAACAGCTGTGCTGCACTGCTTCCACGATCCTACTGCTGCTGGGTTAGCGTTTCCGGATGAGGTACAGCTTTGAGATGCGTTGGAGGAGAAGGAGTCAGAGAGGTAGGTGCTGCTGTTATCCAGTGGGAGGGACGGCGGTGCAGCTGTTTGTGGCGTGGGCAACACCCGTGCCGTAGCAGGTGAGGAATCGCTGCCAGGCTCCACAAGGTTCACCCAGTGCGCGGTAAGGGAGATGTATCGACCCTGGCCGAACGCACTCGTCCAGGTGTCAGTGGTGAGGTGAACCTTGCAGGCAACGGCATTCTTCAAGCTTCGGGTTATTTTGCTGACCACGTGCTCATGCAACTCAGGCACTGCAGAGCGTGCAAAGTGGTAGCGGCTGGGAACCACGTAACGTGGGATGGCCACTGACATCATGCCCTTGAAGCTGTTTGTCTCCACCAATCGATATGGCAGCATTTCGCAGGCCAGAAGCTTGGCTATGCTGGCTGTTACTGCCACGGCCCGGGGGTCATTTGCTGGCAATTTCCTCTTGCGCTCAAACATCTCCGACACAGACAACTGAACCGTAGCGCTGCACACGGAAGGGCTGTTGGTTGTTGTGTTTGAAGAACACTGGGAGACCTCAAGAGCACTACTCCGGAAAGTGACAGTGTCAGCGTCGTCTGATGTTTGTGAATGTTGTGAACCACGCAATGGCTGGGCTACTGCTGCTGCTGAGGCGGGTCTGGTGAACCCAAGGGAGGCAGTGTTGTTTCTGGTACCCTGTCCTGACGCGTTTGCCCAAAGAGTGGGATGTTTGGATAGCATGTGACGGCTCATGCTGGTGGTGGAGAGGTTGTTAATACTTTTCCCCCTGCTCAGGCGGGTCTTGCACACCTTGCAAATCGCCATGGTAACATCCTCAGTGCAGTCTTCAAAGAAAGCCCAGACTTTGGAGCACCTGCCTCCTTGCTGGCGATTTCTGTTTGCTCCTCTTTTGCCTCTCACTTGAACTTCCACGCTTGTGGTGCCTGAAATTGCGCGCCGCCTACCTTGTGGCACAAGGCGAGCTCGTGCAGCAGTGGGTTCTTCAACAGACTCATCTGTGCTGCTGCTACGACGGCGATGTTCTCGTTCACAAACAAAATCTGGGTCTCTGTCCACATTGTCCATACCCTCCTCTTCCATCTCCTCAAACTCGTCATATGTCATTGTGGGCCGCCGCCGTGGAGTAGAGCTCCCCACAACAACCTCTGCGCAGCACACTCCAACGTCGTCTTCCAGATCTTGTCGGCCGACCTCCTGCAATTGCAACCCCTCCTGCCCAAATTGCTCTGGGATTTGGGTTTCCGAGTCCTCTTCGGACTCGCCTTGTATTTCAGTGCGCGGTGCATTTCCCACAGTTAACGGTTGTGAATCCAGGCACAACATTTCTGGCTGTTCCTCCATTGACCTTTGAAAGGTGGAAGTTTGTTGGGCTGGGAATAGCTCCTGCGAATACCCCATTGTGTCCTGAGGTAATTCATCGGACTGGTTATCTGGCAGTTGTGTGCGTGGTGTCGCTGCCGGTTGTGTCAGCTTTGTGCCCACTGGCTCCTTGTAACTGGCTGAGGACTCGGACCTCGTGCGTGATGTGCTGGTGCTGCTTAACCCACTGCTGGACGCTTGAGAGGTCATCCAAGTAATTATCTGGTCCTGTTCTTTTGGATTTGTGAGGGTTGTTGTCCTGGACAACATGGGCGGTATTGAGTGGGTTTTCTTGGGTGCTCCCCTGTGGCCTGTACGTGAACCGTCAGGGGAAACACCTCTTCCCTTGCCCCTCCCTCTTTCACCGGATTTCTTCCTCATTTCACTTATCCTTACAGTACACGCTGACTGGCAGCAGTACAGTGGCAGTACAGAAATGCTATACAGTACCACTATTCCCAGCAGCGACACAGAGCACAATGCTATACAGTGACGGGTGAGCGGTGTACCACTATTCCCAGCAGCGACACAGAGCACAATGCTATACAGTGGCGGGTGAGCGGTGTACCACTATTCCCAGCAGACACAGAACAGTACACAGAATGCTATATAGTGTGGCTGAACGAGCGGTGTACCACTATTCCCAGCAGACACAGAACAGTACACAGAATGCTATATAGTGTGGCTGAACGAGCGGTGTACTACTGTTCCCAGCAGACACAGAACAGTACACAGAATGCTATATAGTGTGGCTGAACGAGCGGTGTACTACTGTTCCCAGCAGACACAGAACAGTACACAGAATGCTATATAGTGTGGCTGAGCGAGCGGTGTACCACTATTCCCAGCAGACACAGAACAGTACACAGAATGCTATATAGTGTGGCTGAACGAGCGTTGTACCACTATTCCCAGCAGACACAGAACAGTACACAGAATGCTATATAGTGTGGCTGAACGAGCGGTGTACCACTATTCCCAGCAGACACAGAACAGTACACAGAATGCTATATAGTGTGGCTGAACGAGCGGTGTACTACTGTTCCCAGCAGACACAGAACAGTACACAGAATGCTATATAGTGTGGCTGAACGAGCGGTGTACTACTGTTCCCAGCAGACACAGAACAGTACACAGAATGCTATATAGTGTGGCTGAACGAGCGGTGTACTACTGTTCCCAGCAGACACAGAACAGTACACAGAATGCTATATAGTGTGGCTGAAAGAGCGGTGTACTACTGTTCCCAGCAGACACAGAACAGTACACAGAATGCTATATAGTGTGGCTGAACGAGCGGTGTACCACTATCCCCAGCAGACACAGAACAGTACACAGAATGCTATATAGTGTGGCTGAACGAGCGGTGTACTACTGTTCCCAGCAGACACAGAACAGTACACAGAATGCTATATAGTGTGGCTGAACGAGCGGTGTACTACTGTTCCCAGCAGACACAGAACAGTACACAGAATGCTATATAGTGTGGCTGAACGAGCGGTGTACTACTGTTCCCAGCAGACACAGAACAGTACACAGAATGCTATATAGTGTGGCTGAACGAGCGGTGTACCACTATTCCCAGCAGACACAGAACAGTACACAGAATGCTATATAGTGTGGCTGAACGAGCGGTGTACTACTGTTCCCAGCAGTGACACACAATGACTGGGGGGGACCCTGGCTAGCGTGGCTGGAGCGCGAACTACCCTGCCTGCCTACCCAAAGCTAAACCCACAGACAAATGGCGGAGATATGACGTGGTTCGGGTATTTATTTACCCGAACCACGTGACCGTTCGGCCAATCAGAGCGCGTTCGGGTCCGAACCACGTGACCCGTTCGGCCAATCACAGCGCTAGCCGAACGTTCGGGGAACGTTCGGCCATGCGCTCTTAGTTCGGCCATGTGGCCGAACGGTTTGGCCGAGCACCGTCAGGTGTTCGGCCGAACTCGAACATCACCCGAACAGGGTGATGTTCTGCAGAACCCGAACAGTGGCGAACACTGTTCGCCCAACACTATGTGTAACATCCAGAATAGTATCCTTCTTTCAAGAGATATTTGTCTCACATTGGCTTCTTGTTCTGAAGTGGAAGTTACTTTATGTTTATATGATAAAAAGGGAATGGGAAAAAACAAGACTATACTATTAGATTTGTCTTTTCTAAACTAGAAAATAGGGTATGCAGGGTGCAAACTGTGATACAAAAAAGGGCACGATAAAGTAAATTACTGTATTTTTTGGACTATAAGACTCACTTTTTGTATCTCAAAAGTGTGTATGTGTGTGTGTGTGTGTGTGTGTGTGGGGGGGGGGGGGGTCACTGCATCTTATAGTCCAAATGCAGGGAGTTCTTGACTTGTGAATGCCTGCCAATATGAACCTCCAACCCGCCGAAACATCGGGTACTGCCTGTACTGTGCCCATGCAGAGGAGGACACAGGGACAATCACAGGACACAGGGGAACTCAAAGGGGGCATAGTCCACAAAATGCCCCTTCACCATGCATGCACCAGGTTTAGTACTGTATATATTTTTTGTCCTCTAAACCTAGGTGCGTCTTATAGTCCGAAAAATACGGTACATCATTAGTCATGTGATGTAACTTTTGTACTGCATGAAAAAAGATAACATTAAAGTGAACCCGAGGTGAGAGTGATATGGAGGCTGACATGTTTGTTTCCTTTTAAACAATACCAGTTTCCTGGCAGACCTGCTGATCTATTTGGCTGCGGTAGTGTCTGAGTAACAATAATAATCAAAAACCAGCATGCAGCTAGTTTTGTCAGATCTGACAATTTTGTCAGAAACACCTGATTTGCATATTCTTGTTCTGGGTCTATGGCTAACAGTGTCAGATTCAGAGGATCAGCAGGATAGCCAGGCCACTGGTATTGCTTAACCACTTGAGGACCTAGGGCTTTCTACCCCTTAAGGACCGGCCACTTTTTTTCCATTCAGACCACTGCAGCTTTCACGGTTTATTGCTCGCTCATACAACCTACCACCTAAATGAATTTTGGCTGCTTTTCTTGTCACTAATAAAGCTTTCTTTTGGTGCTATTTGATTGCTCCTGCGATTTTTACTTTTTATTATATTCATCAAAAAACACATGAATTTTGGCAAAAAAATGATTTTTTTAACTTTCTGTGCTGACATTTTTCAAAGAAAGTAAAATTTCTGTATACATGCAGCGCGAAAAATGTGGACAAACATGTTTTTGATTAAAAAAAACCCATTCAGTGTATATTTATTGGTTTGGGTAAAAGTTATAGCGTTTACAAACTATGGTGCAAAAAGTGAATTTTCTCATTTTCAAGCATCTATGACTTTTCTGACCCCCTGTCATGTTTCATGAGGGGCTAGAATTCCAGGATAGTATAAATACCCCCCAAATTACCCCATTTTGGAAAGAAGACATCCCAAAGTATTCACTGAGAGGCATAGTGAGTTCATAGAAGATATTATTTTTTGTCACAAGTAAGCGGAAAATGACACTTTGTGAGAAAAAAAAAAAAGTTTCCATTTCTTCTAACTTGCGACAAAAAAAAATGAAATCTGCCACGGACTCACCATGCCCCTCTCTGAATACCTTGCAGGGTCTACTTTCCAAAATGGGGTCATTTGTGGGGTGTGTTTACTGTCCTGACATTTTGGGGGGTGCTAAATTGTAAGCACCCCTGTAAAGCCTAAAGGTGCTCATTGGACTTTGGACCCCTTAGCGCAGTTAGGCTGCAAAAAAGTGCCACACATGTGGTATTGCCGTACTCAGGAGAAGTAGTATAATGTGTTTTGGGGTGTATTTTTACACATACCCATGCTGGGTGGGAGAAATATCTCTGTAAATGACAATTTGTTAATTTTTTTTACACACAATTGTCCATTTACAGAGATCTTTCTCCCACTCAGCATGGGTATGTGTAAAAATACACCCCAAAACACATTATACTACTTCTCCTGAGTACGGCGATACCACATGTGTGGCACTTTTTTGCACCCTAACTGCGCTAAAGGGCCCAAAGTCCAATGAGTACCTTTAGGATTTCACAGGTCATTTTGAGAAATTTCGTTTCAAGACTACTCCTCACGGTTTAGGGCCCCTAAAATGCCAGGGCAGTATAGGAACCCCACAAATGACCCCATTTTAGAAAGAAGACACACCAAGGTATTCCGTTAGGAGTATGGTGAGTTCAGAGAAGATTTTATTTTTTGTCAAAAGTTAGCGGAAAATGACACTTTGTGAAAAAACACAATTAAAATCAATTTCCGCTAACTTGTGACAAAAAATAAAATCTTCTATGAACTCGCCATACTACTAACGGAATACCTTGGGGTGTCTTCTTTCTAAAATGGGGTCATTTGTGGGGTTCCTATACTGCCCTGGCATTTCAGGGGCCCTAAACCGTGAGGAGTAGTCTTGAAACGAAATTTCTCAAAATGACCTGTGAAATCCTAAAGGTACTCATTGTACTTTGGGCCCTTTAGCGCAGTTAGGGTGCAAAAAAGTGCCACACATGTGGTATCGCCATACTCGGGAGAAGTAGTACAATGTGTTTTGGGGTGTATTTTTATACATACCCATGCTGGGGGGGGGGGAGAAATACCTCTGTAAATGGACAATTGTGTGTAAAAAAATCTAAAGATTGTCATTTACAGAAGTATTTCTCCCACCCAGCATGGGTATGTGTAAAAATACACCCCAAAACACATTATACTACTTCTCCCGAGTACGGCGATACCACATGTGTGGCACTTTTTTGCACCCTAACTGCACTAAGGGGCCCAAAGTCCAATGAGTACCTTTAGGATTTCACAGGTCATTTTTGTTTCAAGACTACTCCTCACGGTTTAGGGCCCCTAAAATGCCAGGGCAGTATAGGAACCCCACTAATGACCCCATTTTAGAAAGAAGACACCCCAAGGTATTCCGTTAGGAGTATGGTGAGTTCATAGAAGTTTTTATTTTTTTGTCACAAGTTAGCGGAAATTGATTTTAATTGTTTTTTTTCACAAAGTGTCATTTTCCGCTAACTTGTGACAAAAAATAAAATCTTCTATGAACTCACCATACTCCGTACGGAATACCTCTGGGTGTCTTCTTTCTAGAATGGGGTCATTTGTGGGGTTCCTATACTGCCCTGGCATTTTAGGGGCCCTAAACCGTGACGAGTAGTCTTGAAACCAAATGTCGCAAAATGACCTGCGAAATCCTAAAGGTACTCATTGGACTTTGGGCCCCTTAGCGTACTTAGGGTGTAAAAAAAAGTGCCACACATGTGGTACCGCCGTACTCAGGAGAAGTAGTATAATGCGTTTTGGGGTGTATTTTTACACATACCCATGCTAAGTGGGAGAAATATCTCTGTAAATGACAATTGTTTGATTTTTTTACACACAATTGTCCATTTACATAGAAATTTCTCCCACCCAGCATGGGTATGTGTAAAAATACACCCCAAAACACATTATACTACTTTTCCTGAGTACGGCGGTACCACATGTGTGACACTTTTTTGCAGCCTAGGTGCGCTAAGGGGCCCAATGTCCTATTCACAGGTCATTTTGAGGCATTTGTTTTCTAGACTACTCCTCGCGGTTTAGGGCCCCTAAAATGCAAGGGCAGTATAGGAACCCCACAAGTGACCCCATTTTAGAAAGAAGACACCCCAAGGTATTCCGTTAGGTGTATGGCGAGTTCATAGAAGATTTAATTTTTTGTCACAAGTTAGTGAAAAATGACACTTTGTGAAAAAAAACCAATAAAAATCAATTTCCGCTAACTTTTGACAAAAAATAAAATCTTCTATGAACTCGTCATACACCTAACAGAATACCTTGGGGTGTCTTTTTTTCTAAAATGGGGTCACTTGTGGGGTTCCTATACCGCCCTGGCATTTTACAGGCCCAAAACCGTGAGTAGTCTGGAAACCAAATGTCTCAAAATGACTGTTCAGGGGTATAAGCATCTGCAAATTTTGATGACAGGTGGTCTATGAGGGGGCGAATTTTGTGGAACCGGTCATAAGCAGGGTGGCCTTTTAGATGACAGGTTGTATTGGGCCTGATCTGATGGATAGGAGTGCTAGGGGGGTGACAGGAGGTGATTGATGGGTGTCTCAGGGGGTGGTTAGAGGGGAAAATAGATGCAATCAATGCACTTGGGAGGTGATCGGAAGGGGGTCTGAGGGGGATCTGAGGGTTTGGCCGAGTGATCAGGAGCCCACACGGGGCAAATTGGGGCCTGATCTGATGGGTAGGTGTGCTAGGGGGTGACAGGAGGTGATTGATGGGTGTCTCAAGGTGTGATTAGAGGGGGGAATAGATGCAAGCAATGCACTGGCGAGGTGATCAGGGCTGGGGTCTGAGGGCATTCTGAGGGTGTGGGCGGGTGATTGAGTGCCCTAGGGGCAGATAGGGGTCTAATCTGATAGGTAGCAGTGACAGGGGGTGATTGATGGGTAATTAGTGGGTGTTTAGGGTAGAGAACAGATGTAAACACTGCACTTGGGAGGTGATCGGACGTCGGATCTGCGGGCGATCTATTGGTGTGGGTGGGTGATCAGATTGCCCGCAAGGGGCAGGTTAGGAGCTGATTGATGGGTGGCAGTGACAGCGGGTGATTGATGGGCGGCAGTGACAGGGGGTGATTGATGGGTGGCAGTGACAGGGGGTGATTGATGGGTGATTGATAGGTGATTGACAGGTAATCAGTGGGTTATTACAGGGGAGAACAGATGTAAATATTTCACTGGCGAATTGATAAGGGGGGGGTCTGAGGGCAATCTGAGCGTGTAGGCGGGCGATTGGGTGCCCGCAAGGGGCAGATTAGGGTCTGATCTGATGGGTAACAGTAACAGGTGGTGATAGGTGGTGATTGATGGGTGATTGATGGGTAATTAGTGGGTGTTTAGAGGAGAGAATAGATGGAAACACTGCGCTTGGGTGGTGATCTGATGTCGGATCTGCGGGTGATCTATTGGTGTGGGTGGGTGATCAGTTTGCCCGCAAGGGGCAGGTTAGGGGCTGATTGTTGGGTGGCAGTGACAGGGGGTGATTGATGGGTGATAGGTGATTGGCAGGTGATTGACAGGTGATCAGTGGGTTATTACAGGGAAGGCCAGATGTAATTAATACACTGGCGAATTTATAAGGGGGGGGGGGTCTGAGGGCAATCTGAGCGTGTGGGCGGGTGATTGGGTGCCCGCAAGGGGCAGATTAGGGTCTGATCTGATAGGTAACAGTGACGGTTGGTGATAGGGGGTGATTGATGGGTGATTGATGGGTAATTAGTGGGTGTTTAGAGAAGATAACAGATGTAAACAATACATTTGGGAGGTAATCTGACGGCGGGTTTGCGGGCGATCTAATGGTGTGGGTGGGTGATCAGATTGCCCGCAAGGGGCAGGTTAGGGGCTGATTGATGGGTGGCAGTGACAGGGGGTGACAGGGGGTGATTGATGGGTGATAGGTGATTGGCAGGTGATTGACAGGTGATCAGTGGGTTATTACAGGGAAGAACAGATGTAATTAATGCACTGGTGAATTGATAAGGGGAGGTCAGAGGGCAATCTGAGCGTGTGGGCGGGTGATTGGGTGCCCGCAAGGGGCAGATTAGGGTCTGATCTGATAGGTAAAAGTGACAGGTGGTGATAGGGGGTGATTGATGGGTGATTGATGGGTAATTAGTGGGTGTTTAGAGGAGAGAATAGATGTAAACAATGGATTTGGGAGGTGATCTGATGTCGGATCTGCGGGCGATCTATTGGTGTGGGGGGGGTGATCAGATTGCCCGCAAGGGGCAGGTTAGGGGCTGATTGATGGGTGGCAGTGACAGGGGGTGATTGACGGGTGATTGACAGGTGATGGACAGGTGATTGACAGGTGATCAGGGGGGATAGATGCATACAGTACATGGGGGGGGTCTGGGGGGGGGTCTGGGGAGAATCTGAGGGGTGGGGGGGTGATCAGGAGGGAGCGGGGGGCAGGGGGGGATAAAAAAAAAATAGCGTTGACAGATAGTGACAGGGAGTGATTGATGGGTGATTAGGGGGGTGATTGGGTGCAAACAGGGGTCTGGGGGGTGGGCAGGGGGGGAGGGTCTGATGGGTGCTGTGGGCGATCTGGGGCGGGGGGGGGGAATCAGTGTGCTTGGTGCAGACTAGGGTGGCTGCAGCCTGCCCTGGTGGTCCCTCGGACATTGGGAACACCAGGGCAGGAGGCAGCCTGTATAATACACTTTGTAAACATTACAAAGTGTATTATACACTTTGTATGCGGCGATCGTCGGGTTAACATCCCGCCGGCGCTTCCGTATGGCCGGCGGGATGTTGCGGCGGGTGAGCGGCGCCAGGCGGAGGCGGAGGATCGCGTCATGGATGACGCGATCGCTCCGCCCATGCCCATACAAGGACCGCCGCCAATTGTCAATACGGCGTCCACTTCCCGGCCGCCAATTGTATATACGGCGGTCAGGAAGTGGTTAAAAGCGAATAAATATGACAGCCCCTATATAACTCTCACCTCGGGTTCACTTTAAAAAGTATGGTAACCTTCAGTACAAAGTGAACTAAAAACGCTGAATATGGTATTACCTAATCTAAGTAAAAAAAGGATTATATTTGTTGAGAAAGTAATAAAATGCATAATTAGTATCAATAAGGAAGTAGATAGAAATAAAGAAAGACAACATTGCACAACTAGTTTACAAGCAGTTGTAGTGCATATGATACAGTGTGTGGTTATCAGCATTTTGTCCCTATCATTTTTCACTCTTGCTCAAGAAATGGTATGATCTGTGGAATCAGCAGGAACATTCCCTCATTCTATTGACGTGTGTTTTTGGAGGGTGTTCAGCTCTTGGAACATTTCCCAATCTTGTTTTATTATTTTATTGCATTCTTGTCAAATAATAGTTTGACCAATCATTTTTTTTCACTGTATGTAAAGTTAAGAGATTATTTGCAGACAGAAATAAGTATTATTGTCACAGAACATTGTTCATGAAAAGAAGTTGGAAAAAAGGGGTTTGGTGGATTCCTTAACAAAATTAACAGCTTTTTTTAATTACCAGTGTAAAAACTGTCCTGTTTCAAAGATTTTATAAGAAAAAGACGCTGCACATGTGCTATTTATTTAATTAAAAAAAACAATAGCATGAAAATATGCATTCCAAAATATTACCACCTTGATCTGTTTTTTTTTTGTCTTAATATTTTCATTTCCAAAAACAAAAGTTGACCATAGAGCACAGTAGTCACAGACAGTGGCATTTGTTGGTACACAATAAGTCAGTCCATTGAACTGAGGTTGCAAAGAACTATCAACTCATATAGAAGCAACTATACCTGGAAGAGAGATCTATTCCAGACTTTCTGAAAAATAAGATTATCTCACAGTTTAGCTGTCAGGAGCTCCAGTATGTACTCTGATCTTACTTTGCATGTATACTGATGATGATCTAGCTAAGGTTATCCCTGAAAGTAAGATCCCCACCATTTAGTCCCTGTATAGCTACGTACACACACAGGATCAAACTCGGCTGTGAATGTAACGTGTGAAGGGGGGCCGCACAATGTCTTCCGGATTTTTAGCAATCCCGAAGCGGTGGATGAGCAACAAGCGCATCTCTCTCTCCACTCACCTTGCCCATGGTAAACTGCTCCATTTTGCACTACTCTCTGAATGTTCCCTATCAAGTCTGAAAAGTTGCCTAAGCACATTGGTCTCTGGTAGTTCATTTTGTAATCTTTGCTACTAGACACACACACACTGCTTTAGGCGCATCCATCTGAAAATGGCGCCTGTGAATAACGGCGCACAGTGTTGCCGCTAATCCGTTTGCCGCTTATCGCTATTTAACGTTAAAGCCTTATTGTTATTTAGCGTTAAAGCCTTATCGTTATTTAGCGTTAACACATAGAACCCTCTCTGTACCTATCCCTAACCCCTAAACCCCCCCGGTGGTGCCTAACCCTAACCACCCCCCTGGTGGTGCCTAACCCTAACCACCCCCCTGGTGGTGTATATTGTACTGTATACCTAACCCTACTCTCACACAGAACCCTCTCTGTACCTATCCCTAACCCCTAAACCCCCCCGGTGGTGCCTAATCCTAACCACCCCCCTGGTGGTGCCTAACCCTAACCACCCCCCTGGTGGTGCCTAACCCTAACCACCCCCCTGGTGGTGCCTAACCCTAACCACCCCCCTGGTGGTGCCTAACCCTAACCACCCCCCTGGTGGTGCCTAACCCTAAGACCTCCCAGTGGTGCCCAACCCTAACCTTGACAGTGTTACATTAAATCCATTCACCGTTTTGCAGTTAAATAACCTCTGCAGTTTGGCTTATGTAGGGCGCTTTTGGTAAATAACGTTAGTGTGTGCCACTATTGATAAATAACGTTAGTGTGTGCCACTATTGATAAATAACGTTAGTGTGTGCCACTATTGATAAATAACGTTACTGGGCGCCATTATTCACTGATCCCGCTTTAGGCAGTAGCATAAAGCTAGCAAGATAGGTTTCCTCTGCTGCATTTGCATAAACCCTTTCCATGAATCCAGCCCCAGGGAGGGCAGTTTACCCCTGACTTTTTCAATTCTCTTATGGAAACTCCAGTTCTCTTATGGAAACCCTCATCTTTAAGAAGTCCTAGTGACTTCTATGTTGTTTATTTTCCTAATTCTGGACTTTTTCCTACCCCCACCTCCTTTTCACTGGCTTTGGTGGCCTTCCTTCCACATTGTTTTCTTAATTTTATTAACTGATCTGATTTATTTGTTTGGTTGTCCTCTAGTTTAAAGTAAAACTGAAGCGAAAAGAAAAAAGTCAGATACTTACCTATGGAGAGGTAAGATTCTGGATCCTATAGAGCTGGATCCTATAGAGCCTTCCATGTCCCCTCTCTGTATCCTTGTCAGGAATGGTCGTAGTCAGCCAACTTCGCTACGCTGGAAATACGCGTAGTTTTACGCAATTACGCTTCGCCAAACTACGGCTTACAAAACAAATATTCGCTTCGTATGCATTTAGTAGAATACGCGTTAAAATATGCAATTACGCGTAGTGCGAAGCGTAGTGTATGCAGATACTTATGCCCGTATGCAGAAAATTGTACGCATTAATTTCTTTAGAAATGCATATACTGGGAACCCTTCTATGCGTACATTCCCCTTTCCAATGCGTAAATTTGTATGCATACAATCGCATGCGGAAAATTAGATGCGAGTAACGCATTCGTAGTTCACTACGCAATACACATGTTAACCTACGCATAGTGGGCGTAAGCTACGCGTAGCGGTACATCGCTACGCGTAAATTCGTAAGCGTAGGTTTGAAACTTCGCCTATGAACTACGATGCGTAGATGCGAACTACGATGCGTAAATTCGCACTGGCGTAGTTTCTGCTCATCCCTGATCCTTGTTCCATTGCTGTCAATCCTGTTGCATGGATTTAACCAACTGGTTGAATATACCTTTGGGGACCTTTGGAAGGCTTCTGGGGCGCTCCTGTCCCCAAGTGCTCCAGAAGACATGTGGCTCCCTACTACACATGTGCAGTATTGAGCCGTCTGCCTTCTGCAGCACTTGTGGACACGAGTGCTCCTGAAGGCTTCTGAGGCCTCCCAGGGGCAGCAAATTTAAATAGGGAACAGTGCTGGAATGAGAACACCGATAGGGAAAAGGGAAGGCTCTATAAAATCCAGAGCTTTCCCTGACTTTTTTTTGCTCACTACATTTATACTTTAACTATTTTTTAAAAAGCTGGTGATTTCATATATGTTCAATCCTAGGCCTTCCAATGCTGACAGTAAAGGAAGCCTATGATTAAACTGATGTAGGTTTTGTTTAGACCACAAATCCACAGTAAAGTGTACCATATCTGTTCCAATCTAATTCTGAATGTGGCTCAGTCTGGTAATACAACCCATTTCACGATACCTCTAAACACCATTATTAGTTCTCCAGGGGTTTTCCAGGTCGCTGAGATTAGCAAACACCTGGACAATTCAGTTTTTAAGAGATCCACTAGTGAAAAATGAACTGTGGATTCTAGACACTTCAGCTTTATGGATAACCTAATGTAAGTGTGGATCATGATCCAGTCACAACTCCTATTTCCACTGATTTCCTCCCTAAGAACTCTCTAGACCTTTGTATTGTTTTGGCAGATCACTTAATTCAGCCTGTGTATATTCTTACAAATCCTCAATTTCAATTTTCCTTGAATTGAGGAACTTCTTATCATAAAATACTGTAGAGGAGCACTAATGAATTGATAATGCCAAGCCGCTGCAGCTAAAGCTAACAAAATTTTGGGATGCATTAAAAGGGAAATAAAAACTCGAGATGCTAGCATAATATTGCCCCTGTTTAACTCTCTAGTAAGGCCACATCTGGAATATGGAATTCAGTTCTGGGCACCACATTACAAAAAAGATATTGCAGTTTTAGAGCAGGTGCAGAGACGAGCAACAAAATTGATACGTGGGATGGAAGGTCTCACTTACCAAGAAAGGTTAGATAAACTGGGTTTATTTAGTCTAGAGAAAAGACGCCTTAGAGGAGATCTAATTAACATGTATAAATACATCAGAGGGCAATATAATAGCTTGGCGGATGAGCTTTTTGTCCCTAGGCCTTCTCAAAGGACTAGAGGACATGATCTGCGCATGGAGGAAAAACGTTTTAGCCATTTATTTAGGAAAGGGTTCTTTACAGTAAGAGTGATTAAGATGTGGAATGCATTGCCACAGGAAGTCGTTATGGCAAACTCTATACCTGCATTTAAAGGGGGCTTAGATGCTTTCCTTGCGTTGAATGACATCCATGGCTACAATTACTAGGTAATGCCAATGATGTTGATCCAGGGATTTTATCTGATTGCCATCTGGAGTCGGGAAGGAATTTTTACCTTGTAAGGGTTTTTTCGCCTTCCTCTGGATCAACAGGGATATGTGAGGGAGCAGGGTGGAGTTGTACTTTGTACTGGTTGAACTCGATGGACGTATGTCTTTTTTCAACCAAAGTAACTATGTAACTATGTAATGAACCATAAAAAAGGTTACATGTTCAGATTTAGGGCTCATTTCCATGGGCAGTTGAACTGTGTGCTCAGCAAGCAGTTATCAGGTGTCAGTGGGCAGTTACCAGGCAGCAGTGAGCAGTTACCAGGCAGCAGCGAGCAATTACCAGGCAGCAGCGAGCAGTTACCAGGCAGCAGCGGGCAGTTTGAGAGGCCTGTCAACTACTTGTGGAAATTAGGCCTAAATGTAACATTTTCATCAAACTTTGTGGGAGGGATTTGCTCAATAATAATTTTCAGCACACTGGATAAATCTGCATACATGAACACAAAATAAGAAATAAAACTTCAAATTTGCAGTATTTTTGTTAGATTTTTAGTGCAACCTCCTCATCACTCTTTACAACAGAAACAAATCCAGGTGAAGCAAGCCAAACTGACATAAATGGTGAACATTTATAAAAGCAGATTAACCTCAGAGTGGGGCAAAGCTGAAATGTCTATTTACTCGCTCTGCTACCTGAGCTCTATATTAGTAACTTCATTCTCTTCTTTCGGACTGAATTCACAGCTACCATAATAAACTTAAAAACTACTCTAGTCCCTATTTCATAATGCCAATATTCCATTGTCAGCGGTTAAAAAGATCAGCAATACTAGGAAGGAGATGGTAGATCTTTTTCATTTGTATGGTAATGCACACTTGTAGCTGAACTGCTATCACTCTGCATTATATAGCGGAGTCTCATTACCACTCCATACGACTTGGTTTTTCCATTTCTATAACATTACGGGATTTTTAGGAAATTCAGAAATTGTTGAAATGCACGGTATATAGTACAGATGATTGCATAGTGGCAATCATATACTCCAGCCAGACTAGGATTAGATGCCTGGGTCAAGTGTCTAAGCCATCATGTCTCCTATTTGGCAGATTTACTGGTGTAGCAGAAATATCAAGGGACATAGTCAAAATTTAAAAAACATAAGGTGCACCAGGCTAAAAAATAGCAGCCTTCATTGGATTTGACTTTTGAAATTGAGGTGATTCAGAGCATAAGCATTTGGAAATACCGGCATCAAAGTGATGATCCTAAATCACATATTAGCTAAAGTGGGCTGAAATGACAGTGTGGTGAAAGCATGGCTTCATTGGCGTAACAGTCAGGTCATTTTGTACATAAGTAGATGTATCTTTAATAAAGTCATGACATAAATGGTAGTAATAATAATGTTATATTTGTTTACACACAGCCTATTTTTATGCACAGCATTTAATACGACTTAGAATAAAGGGAAGCAAATAGATGTGGGAATAATCATTGGGTAAAGTATTGAGTACGTTGCATGATGTGTTGTTAATTAATGTGCAGCAGAGGCGTATCTAAAGAAAACAGCACCTATGGCAAGCACTGAAATTGCCTCCCCTACATAAGATCTGTTTATACATCAGCTTGTGTACTGTGGAATCAGAGCGTTTTTTAAAACCTTTAAAGAATACCCGAGTTGAAATAAATATTATTCTTTTACACACCTTGTGGGGCCTCTTCCAGCCCCTGTAGTCTTGTAGTTCCCTCGCTGGCCTCCTGGCCCTCATCCTTGATCCGCTGTGTGGCCCTTAGCTACGTCGTGCACTGCTGCCAAAGGAGTGGCCTAGCAGCACACATCTTTGATCGTGCTCCTGTGGCTGGGAGCCCTCTGCTCCTGTACATAACGCTCTGCAGGTGTGCGAACAAGGTGCCACACCACCGGGCCAGCACAGGCGCAGTAGTGCACAACTTAGCTAAAGATATATGTCACACAGTTTACAGGCCCACACAGCGGATATAGGATAAGGATGGGAGGACAATGAGGGAATTACAAGACGTTAGGGTCTGAATTCTGGAATAAGCCCCAGGTAAGTAAAGGATGTGAACTTTCTTTATTTTTAACTCAAGGAATCTTAAGACACACACATTTACAATTTCCATTCTACAGCAGGCCCCTTCTTTCCCACATTTCAGTAGTTCTTACAATTTGCATCTGTAACGATCGGTGAAGCACAGAGAGGTCTGATTACCGGTGATCTGCAGTATCACGGGGAATACAGACGTATACCAGATTATAAGTGATCTGCAGTATCACCGATAATCCGATATACTAGCTAACCTCTGTTCACCTGAGTAGAGTGTAGTGTTTTGGTGTAACAGTAACACTAGAGGACAAGCCACAGCGCAGTCAGAAGTACTACGCAGATTCCTTCCGCAGACCTGAGCTCTCCAAGACGGGAGGAGTCAGACTGACAGTAGGAAGGATTGTCTGAAAATGACACTCAGGAGAAGGTGCCACTGACAGGACAGGGAACCGCCTCCAATAGTGAGGTTGGTTCTCGAGGTCGGACAAGCCAGGTCGTACACACACAGACAGAGAAAGTACAAGATCAGGAGGCAGAGGCGGAGTCTAAATACAAGCAGGGTTCGGCAACAGAGTATCAGAAATATCGAGGTACGAGATCAGAAGGCAGAGGTGGAGTCTAAGTACAGGCGGGGTTCGGCAACAGAGTATCGGAAATATCGAGGTACAAGATCAGAGTTTCAGGTGGATTGTCAGGCAGGCAAATAGGTCATAACAGATAATCACAGTCAAACTAGTACTTTAGCTATCAACAAATCTAGCTAAGTGTAGGATTACAGCTCCAGCTGGTCCCGGCACACTTGCGGCTCTGACTACGGATCTGGGTGCTCCCACGTATGTGATCGCAACGCCAGACACCAAAGGAATGACCAGGCAGAAGTATATATACCCAGGTGTCCCCCCAGCACCTCCCTAAGTGCTGGACCAATGACGAGTGGAGCTAGAGTCAGCTGACCCGCCTGGTCAGCTGACTCCTTCCTGGGTGCCATAAATCTTCTGCTTGAGTGCGCGCGCGCGCGTCACTCTAACACCAGAGGGACTACGAGTCCCAGCCACAGCAGCCCCGCTCTGCGGTGTCTCCGCAGCGGGGGTATGCGCGCTAACCGCCGCGTCCAACGCGGCGGTTTTTCCGCGCTCCATGGGTCCTTGCACGGAGACAGCCACCTCATGCTGAGAGGAGGCGGCTGCCTCTCCGTGTGTGGCAACACCGTGCGCGGAAAGAGCCGCCTGCCGCTGGCTCATGGCGGCGGCTCTTCCGCGTTTTCTTACAGTACCCCCCCCCCCCTGATGAGTGGACTCCGGACAGCTCCTTCCGGGCTTTTCTGGATGTAAAGCATGAAACTCCCTCACTAACTCATCCGCATGCATACGGTTCCCCGGTACCCATTGCCTCTCTTCAATGCCATACCCTTTCCAATGTACCAGATACTGTGTAGAATTTTGTACCACCCGAGAATCTAAAATCTTCTCGACTTCATATTCTGGTTGATCATCAATTATTACAGGAGGAGGAGGAGTGAGACCCACATGAACTGCAGGTTTGAGTAGGGATACATGGAAGGACCTCACACCACGCATGCTAGCAGGAAGATCAACGACATATGTGACATTGTTGATTTTTCTTGCTACCCGGAATGGACCCACGAATCTGGGCCCTAACTTGGCTGAAAGCTGTCTCAAGGTCAAGTGGCGGGTTGACACCCAAACCAAGTCTCCTGGTTGAAATCTCCACTCTAACGAGCGTCTTTTGTCAGCTTGACCTTTCTGACTCTGAAATGCTTTTACCATGTGGTCCACCACATGTCCTTAAAAGACCTTTGCCAAGCCTCCAAGGCTGGAAATGGAGTGGACGCAATCGGCAACGGAGAGAATTTAGGTAGTTTACCGGTTACTATCTGAAATGGACAGAACCCTGAGGAAGAACTCTTTAAGTTGTTGTGGGCAAATTCTGCCTAAGGTAAAAATTTAACCCAATCACTCTGCCCCTCGGCAACATAACATCTCAAAAATTGCTCTAACGATTGGTTGACCCTCTCAGTCTGGCCATTTGTCTGTGGGTGGTAGCCCGAGGAAAATGACAGTTTCATGCCCATTTGGTGACAGAATGCCCTCCAAAATTTAGAAACAAACTGGACTCCCCGATCGGATACTATGTCTTCAGGAATGCCATGCAGTCGGAAGACATCGGTGATAAATAAATCGGCCAGTTCCTGGGCCGAGGGGAGTCCCTTTAGGGGCACGAAATGGGCCATTTTACTGAACCGATCGACTACTACCCAGATGACCGACATGCCTTCAGACCTAGGAAGCTCACCCACAAAATCCATGGACAAGTGGGTCCATGGTTCACTCGGGGTGGGCAAAGGCTGCATTGTACCTACAGATGCCAGGCGGGAGGGCTTGCTTTTTGCGCACACCGCACATTCCCTGACAAACTCTTTGCAGTCCGCTGCTAGCGAGGGCCACCACGCTCACCTGGCCACGAGATCCTGCGTTCTAGACGCCCCAGGATGTCCCGCATTCTTATGAGAGTGGACCATCTCCAAGACCTGGAGACGGAATGGTAACGGGACAAACAACACCCCTGCGGGCTTCCCTTCCGGGATGTCCTGTTGAAAAGGAATTAAAGTTTCCTTCCAATCCTCCCAAGTCTCGGTTGCGGCCAGTACCAACCTCTGGGGAATAATAGTCTCTGGAACGGAGGGCTGTGCTGTCTCTGACTCGAAGCACCTGGATAAAGCATCCGCCTTGACATTCTTGCTACCCAGGGTGTACGTAATAATGAAAGAGAACCTAGAGAAAAATAACGACCATCGAGCTTGACGAGGACTCGACCTCTTAGCCCCCTCGATGTACTCTAAGTTCTTGTGGTCAGTGTAGACCGTGACCATATGCTCAGCTCCCTCTAACCAATGTCGCCATTCCTCAAAAGCTAATTTAATGGCTAGGAGCTCTCTGTTGCCAATATCGTAGTTCTTCTCCGCAGGGGAGAACCTACGGGAGAAGTAAGCACACAGGTGCATTCTACCCTGCAAGCCAGATCGCTGAGACAGCACAGCCCCCACCCCGACCTCCGAAGCATCCACCTCAACAATAAACGGAAAAGACGTATCCACATGTCTGAGGATGGGTGCAGAACAAAATAGGCCCTTCAGGGTGGCAAAAGCCTGTAACGCCTCAGGAGACCAGTGAGTGGTATCTGCCCCTTTCTTGGTGAGACTGGTAAGGGGAGAAATGACCGTAGAATACCCCTTTATGAACCTCCTATAATAGTTGGCTAAGCCAAGAAACCGCTGAAGGGACTTCAACCCAACCGGCTGAGGCCACTCCAGAACAGCGGAAACCTTGGCAGGATCCATAGACAGGCCCGTGGTGGAAATTATATATCCCAGGAAAGCGACAGACGTTACCTCAAAAATACACTTTTCTAGCTTGGCGTACAGAAGGTTCTGCCTTAGTCTGTTCAAAATGAACCTCACATGGGTCCTATGTTCAGAGAGGTTGTTGGAGAAGATAAGGATATCGTCTAGGTAGACTAGAACAAATTTCCCCAACACCTCTCTGAAGACCTCGTTGATGAGTTCCTGGAAAACGGCTGGGGCATTACATAGCCCGAAGGGCATTACCAGGTACTCGTAATGCCCATCCGGTGTATTAAAGGCCGTTTTCCACTCATCGCCCTTTCTTATGCGTACCAGGTTGTACGCGCCCCGCAAATCCAGCTTAGAAAAGATCTTGGCGTCAGTGATCTGTGTGAACAAATCATCTATCAAGGGTAGCGGATAGCGATTCTTTACTGTAATCTTGTTAAGACCGTGGTAATCGATGCAGGGCCGCAGGCCTCCGTCTTTCTTTTTTACAAAAAAGAAGCCTGCCCCAGCAGGCGACCGGGACGGGCGAATGAAACCCTTGGCCAGATTTTCCCTGATGTACTCCTGCATAGCCAATTTTTCGGGCCCCGACAAATTGTACAAATGACCCCGGGGGGGTACACAACCAGAACGGAGATCAATGGGACAGTCGAAAGGACGATGTGGAGGCAATTTATCGGCTGCTTTGGGGCAGAATACATCAGAATATTCAGAATACTGGTTTGGTACACCTCCCACCTGAACTCTGGTTTGCCCCAATGTTAACTTCCCCAAACACTGTTGAAAACAATGAGGTGACCAGGTGGTTAACTGACCCGTGGCCCAATCTATTTGCGGTGAATGGATTTGTAACCACGGCATGCCTAGGATAATAGTGGAGGTTGACATGTGTAAGACAAAAAATTGTAACTGTTCCCCATGCAATACCCCTACGGTGAGCTTCACCAGCGGAGTCTGTGACAGGGCATGATTCCGTTGCAGAGGGGAATCGTCCACTGCCGTGACCTGAATGGGGGGTCTCACAGGAGTGAGTGGTAGACCCAACTCCTGAGCAAACTCGAAGTTCATAAAATTAGCCGCTGAGCCGGAGTCAATAAAAGCTTCAGTGGCTACAGACTTATCATCCCATGTAACAGTACAAGGGAGAAGCAATTTTCTTTCTTTAAGGGGTGAAAATTGTGTGCCCAGGGTGTCACCCCCCACTACTCCTAGGCAAACTCGTTTCCCGACCTGTTAGGGCAGTTTCGCAGCCTATGCCCTGCTGCTGCACAGTACAGGCACAGCTGTTCCGTCATTCTCCGCCTTCGCTCCACCTGGGTCAGTTTCGATCGACCAATCTGCATTGGTTCGGGCGGAGGCAAGGCCGGAGAGGGTGAGACAGGCGGAGATGGTGCTACTACGGGGTGTAGCGGACGGTGCCGTGTAAGATGTCACCCTGACACGGTGACTGCCCCTAGTCTGCCTTTGATGGCGTAGCCTATGATCAACTCGAATGGCCGATGATATGGCGTCATCTACTGTCTTGGGCTCGGGTACGGTTAACATTAGGTCGGAGACCTCCTCCGACAACCCAGACAGGAAGTAATCCATCAGGGCAAAGTTGTCGAATCTGGCGTTGACTGACCACCTACGGAATTCTGCCGCATAAACCTCGACCGAGCCTCTGCCTTGCCGCAAAAGTTTGAGCTTCCGCTCAGAGGACGCAGCAAGGTCAGGATCGTCGTAAATTACGGCCATGGCCTTAAAGAATTCCTCTACCGAGGTCAGAGCTGTATCGGTAGGGGGCAGGTTGTATGCCCAGGACTGGGAGTCACCAGTCAGCAAAGTTTTAATAAAAGTGACCCGTTGGGTCTCAGTCCCCGAGGATCGGGGTCTCAACTCGAAATACGATAATACTCTACTCTTGAAATTCCGGAAGTCAGACTTGTGGCCGGAAAATTTATCAGGTACAGGCATACGTATGTCATCACTAGGAGGGGATCGCACTGAATCAACTGACGTCTGGAGGGTTCGCACAGAGCCTGATAGGGCATCGATTAAGGCTTTGTGCTGGCCCAGTGCTTGATGGATACTGTCCACCGAAGTGGCAAGCACAGTCAGAGGATCAGCGCGTGATTCCATCTGTTTTTTGGTCTGGCGTTCTGTAACGATCGGTGAAGCACAGAGAGGTCTGATTACCGGTGATCTGCAGTATCACGGGGAATACAGACGTATACCAGATTATAAGTGATCTGCAGTATCACCGATAATCCGATATACTAGCTAACCTCTGTTCACCTGAGTAGAGTGTAGTGCTTTGGTGTAACAGTAACACTAGAGGACAAGCCACAGCGCAGTCAGAAGTACTACGCAGATTCCTTCCGCAGACCTGAGCTCTCCAAGACGGGAGGAGTCAGACTGACAGTAGGAAGGATTGTCTGAAAATGACACTCAGGAGAAGGTGCCACTGACAGGACAGGGAACCGCCTCCAATAGTGAGGTCGGTTCTCGAGGTCGGACAAGCCAGGTCGTACACACACAGACAGAGAAAGTACAAGATCAGGAGGCAGAGGCGGAGTC
Source organism: Hyperolius riggenbachi (assembly GCF_040937935.1). Lineage (NCBI taxonomy): Eukaryota > Metazoa > Chordata > Amphibia > Anura > Hyperoliidae > Hyperolius > Hyperolius riggenbachi. The sequence goes on along the minus strand of NC_090649.1, from coordinate 326,859,005 downwards.
TAAATACAAGCAGGGTTCGGCAACAGAGTATCAGAAATATCGAGGTACGAGATCAGAAGGCAGAGGTGGAGTCTAAGTACAGGCGGGGTTCGGCAACAGAGTATCGGAAATATCGAGGTACAAGATCAGAGTTTCAGGTGGATTGTCAGGCAGGCAAATAGGTCATAACAGATAATCACAGTCAAACTAGTACTTTAGCTATCAACAAATCTAGCTAAGTGTAGGATTACAGCTCCAGCTGGTCCCGGCACACTTGCGGCTCTGACTACGGATCTGGGTGCTCCCACGTATGTGATCGCAACGCCAGACACCAAAGGAATGACCAGGCAGAAGTATATATACCCAGGTGTCCCCCCAGCACCTCCCTAAGTGCTGGACCAATGACGAGTGGAGCTAGAGTCAGCTGACCCGCCTGGTCAGCTGACTCCTTCCTGGGTGCCATAAATCTTCTGCTTGAGTACGCGCGCGCGTCACTCTAACACCAGAGGAACTACGAGTCCCTGCCACAGCAGCCCCGCTCTGCGGTGTCTCCGCAGCGGGGGTATGCGCGCTAACCGCCGTGTCCAACGCGGCGGTTTCTCCGCGCTCCATGGGTCCTTGCACGGAGACAGCCGCCTCATGCTGAGAGGAGGCGGCTGCCTCTCCGTGTTTGGCACCACCGTGCGCGGAAAGAGCCGCCTGCTGCTGGCTCATGGCGGCGGCTCTTCCGCGTTTTCTTACAGCATCCATTCTATAGCAGGCCCAAGGACGTTCTGTCTATTGGGCGCCAGGGGGCGTGGTGCTCCAGGTGACAGACAGGGAGGGTGGTATCAAAAAGGCCTCCCACAGAGGCCATGAGCAGGAGGGGGAAGCAGCACAAGAATGAGGGGCAGCGGGGTCCCCTCCTTCCACACTCTCCCCCTCCAGTGGCAGGCAGGTGCAGTGGGTGGGGAAAAAGTCACCTGACTCCTGTGTTCCAGGTGTTGGCGCGCTGCATCACCATCACGTGCCACAGGTCTCCGCCTTCAATGCCACTCATGGTGCTTCCACAGTGAGCGGCATTGAAGGCGAAGAGCTGTGGCAAACTTGTGAGGATGTGGCCCCTCACGATTTGTAATGATCGCACAGGACCTGACAATTTGCACTGCATGTAATACAGTCAAATCCGAATTTATGCTTTTTGTGCCCTGAGGCCAAGCATGTTGTGGCTCCCCTTTGTTATTCTGCAGCGCTCCTCCCATTCCATGTGCAGCCCCTAATACCTTGTGTGTCATCCATGTACTGTAGCCCCTTCTTTCATGTGCAGCTCCCCTGGGTATCAGTTTCCTTTTTCAGCCTCCTTTTCCATATGTAGTAACCTCTCCTTCATGTCCAGGTGCCCCCCTGGGCTGCAGCCACCCAAGGCCTGGGCCTTTGTGGCCTTTCCAGAAATCCAGCACTGTATACAGTAGCTGCAGTGCGAGTTTGTTACATAATGCTATCATGCCATATAATATTTCTGCTTCATTTAGGCCTCTTTTCCATGGACTGTTGAGCTGTGTGCTCAGCAAGCACCAGACAGCAGTGAGCAGTTACCAGGCATCAACAAGCCGTTACCAGGCAGCAGTGAGCAGTTGTGAGAGTTTGAGAGGCAGTTCACTGCCTATCAACAGTCCATGGAAAAGAGGCCTTAATGTTTTCAGTCAGTAAGGGGGCATATGCAACAATCTGAGACAGAACATGCTGCAGCTCAACACAATAACACACTGGCTGGCTGGCTGGCTGTGAGTCTGCGACAAACAAACTGCTCACCCTCAGCCAGTCGGCCATCCTCCATTCCTTCCCAGTCAGGACAGCACTGCCACCTCCTCCCTTCTGCTATGCAAGTCAAATGAAACACTTCTGCTCTCCTGCCTCCCCCCTCCTCACTCACTGTCAGACTCCTCACACAGCACAACAAGCTTATTTTCCCAATGATGACCTCTTCACCTCGCTCGCCCTCCTCTCGCTTCTCCTCCTACTCTGGATGATGCTGTAAGTATAAACACACAGTACAAACATGCTGCCCCTGTAATCTCTGCGCCTGATGCAAGTGTTTCACCCTGTTTCATGAGAGAACCGTCCCTGCTGATGCTGCAGCAGGCACTACACTGCCAATGCCTGCACCATTTCCCGGAAGTGAAGAATTTACAGGGGTATATTTATAGGGATGCAGGCATGCAGGGGCGTAGCAATAGGGGTTGCAGAGGTAGCGACCGCATCGGGGCCCTTGGGCCAGAGGGGCCCCATGGGGCCCTTCCTAAACCAAAGTATAAGCTGTTTATTGGTCCTGTGTTGGTAATGATCACTTCTATAGATGCTTTGAATGGTAGTAATCATTAACAAGCTATTTCCCATCCCCTTCTGGCACCTCTGACACTGTAGATGACCTTGGCAGGTTTTGTTGCGCCGTATCAATTGCTACGTATAGAGTTCTTGGGGGGCCCCAATGTAAAACTCGCACCGGGGATTCATAGCTACGCCACTGCAGGCATGGCTCGTGCTTTGGACGCACACAGCGCTGTGGGCACCATGCCTGAACCCCTCCTTCTCTCCAACACTGTGCAGTCTGCTGCTAAGACACTCTCCCAGACCTCAGTTCAGCAGAGAGCACAACACACTAGAGCGGCGCATGGTGCTCGCTCTCCATTCACCACTCTCCGGTCTTCGGATCACCGTGTCTTAGCAGCAGGCAGCACAGCACGGGGGATGAGGAGGTAGGTACTAAGCTTGAATACCAGAAGGATGGTGCCCAGACATTTCTGTACACCAGAAAGAGAGGCTACGATATAGGAAGCAGGAAATTTGGGCGCATGAGGCAGGTGGACAAAAAGGGCGCCGCCATTCACTCCCATAATAAATATCGTTTAATTGGCGCCCAACAGGAAAAAAGGGCGCCGGAGAAAAATAACGTTTTAAAAGCGGCGCCCGGAGACTTTTAATGTTTTATAACTGCTTCTCATGATTACACATTATTTAATGATTTATAATTTTTTACACATTATTTTTAAACGAAAAACAGTACAATATTTTTAAAACATTATTTTTAAACGAAAAACAGTACAATATTTTTAAAATATTATTTTTAAACGAAAAATTGTAAATTTTTTCTTTTTTTAAAAACATTATTTTTAAACGAAAAACCGCACAATATTTTTTAAAACGTTATTAATGCTTATCACAGGGGTCTTAGGTTTAGGCACCACCAGGAGGGTCTTAGGTTTAGGCACCACCAGGGGGGTCTTAGGTTTAGGCACCACCAGGGGGGTCTTAGGTTTAGGCACCAACAGGGGGGTCTTAGGTTTAGGCACCACCAGGGGGGTCTTAGGTTTAGGCACCACCAGGGGGGGGTCTTAGGTTTAGGCACCACCAGGGGAGTCTTAGGTTTAGGCACCACCAGGGGGGTCTTAGGTTTAGGCACCACCAGGGGTGTCTTAGGTTTAGACACCACCAGGGGGGTCTAGGGGTTAGGGATAGGTATAGGGAGGGTTCTGTGTGAGAGTAGGGTTAGGTATAGCTTTAGTAACATTCTTATTAATGTTTTATAAAACGTTATTATAAATTTCACTTTTTAAACAGGGAAGATTAACGTTTTTACAATTGCCGATTTCATACACATTATTTAATGATTTATAAGGTTATAAAACATTATTTTTAAACGAAATATAGCACAATTTTTTTTAAACGTTATTCATGCTTATCGTTTAAAACCGTGCGCCCTTTTTTCCCGGCGCCCTTTTTTAACGTACGCACGATATAACCAGTGTTCCACATCTTAACAAGATATTTAGAGCTAGCTAGCAGATTATGATTTGTGCAGTAAGGGTGAGTTGCCTACTCACCCTTACTGCACAAACCATAATCTGCTAGCTAGCTCTAAATATCTTGTTAAGATGTGGAACACTGCGGTTTACCTTAGCAATTTTAAAGGACACCTTAAGTAAGAGGAATATGGAAGCTGCCATATTTATTTTCTTTGAAACAATGCAAATTGCCTGGCTGTCCTATTGATCCACTTGTACCACTCCACTGTCTCTAATACTTTTAGCCAAAGACCCTGAACATGCATGTAGATCAGATGTTTGATTGAAGTGTGACTGGATTTGTCGCATACTTGTTTCAGGTTAGTTATACAGCAGGGGAGGACTGCGACCTTTCAGCCTGGGGGGAAACACAAACTAGAGGCCCGTTTCCATGGCAGCCCCAGCCCAAATGACGTCAGACACGCACCCCACGTGCTACATGCTGGTAGTCATGTGAGGCGCCCATGTGGAAATACAGCAAGGACACTTCCAGGGCAGTGTGACAGGTAAAGTATAACTGCACAGGCACCGGGGGTCACATAATACATTTGGAGGGATGACAGCAAGGGGTTTTCGTTGTGTCCGTCGTTCGTGATTATCGCACGTCGTTACCACTGCGCACCAAATCAACCACATCGGCCTGAGATTTCCCAGCATCTCAGATTCAACCGATTTCCGACCAAAATCAGTCAAATCGTCAATTGGGCATGCTTGTGGCGGCACCGATTTTCACCCAATCCAATAGTAATTATCAAAACAGTTGGTTGATCGCCGAGACAACAGATGTATGGCCATATTAATTCCCCAAGATCCCCCCCCTTCCCCACACACACACACACAACACACGCACACTTATGTCCATAGAGGTACTGTCCCTTCAGAAGAGGGACAGTTGGGAGCTATAATGGTGTGAAAGCAGTCAGAGTTTTTTTTTCCTTCTATGGACCCTGCAGGCAGGCCTCTGCTCTGCATCTTGCTGTGTACATTTACCAGCTACCCGTCCTCTAATTGCTCCATAATAGCACCTTTATTTCTCTCAGCCAGCCTAATGTTTCACATTGCCTTATACAAAAACCTGAATGCAGCAGGCACTGTACCAGCCCTAAATCATTAAATGAGAGGCAGCCTGGGGGGAAATCTCTCCCTTTCCCCCCTGGCCAGTCCTCCCCTGTTATACAGACACTAATTAGCAAGACTGTCAGGCTACTGGTATTTTTTAAAAGGAAATAAATATGGCAGCATCCATATCACTCTCGCTTCAGCTGTCCTTTAGGGGAACAATTTACCAGCTGCTGCATTTCAATGGCCCATTTTCAAGATGCTTAAATATGGATAAAAATATAATTGAAGAGGAGAGCTGGCACTGCATTTCAATCACTTTTATTAACAACAGTGTAAAATGGAAGGCACATACAGTGGCATAGTTCAGGCGTTGCTCTTAGCTCTTAGGTGGGCGCCAGGTCAAAGGATCAACTCAGACGATCATTTCACGCCACTGGCGCTTGTTCACTGATCATGTGTATGTCCAGTCTTGGCTAAAGCATGCCTTCACATCCTTTGCACTGCAGTGGAGCTTTACAAGACAGGCAAGTCCGGTCCCCTACATCAGCAGAACTTGAGTGCTGGAACACTACCTTCTACACAGCCATACTTAAATATGGATAAAATTAGCAAAAAATTCCATCAACTCGGAATTATGTGCAATTGATTAACCTTAAGAATGAATGTAGAGCTGTTTTTAGGATTCAAATTAATACGGAAAGTCATCACTCTTGCAAAGAGGTAAATCTTTTTCACCAAATGCGATCTTTCGATGCGATTTGAATGATCAAAACTAACCAGAAGGTAATTACTGACTGTTCACATTTACTGAATGATTCTTTCTTCAAATTCGATCATAAAATCCAACTTTAAGTAATCGACCAAAAAATTGTTTCTTATCGATTGCTTTCACAAATAGTGAATTTTCTATTCAATGCGATCCTTCAAATCGCATCAAAAGATCACATTTGGTGAAAAAAATTGTACCGTTAATGGGCACCTTTAGACCTCCCTGATTTATTTCCTTGACAATAGAACTTTAGCAAAAAGGGGTAAAAAAAAAATGAAAAAATAGACACGCCAACTGCCATTATTTATAACCATTATTTTATAGATATACAGATGCACAGAGGGAGATACTGGTTGCTTGGCAGTTGGAAACAGCTGTTATTATGCTACAATGCAATGAGGCTCACAGACAACAAACTGTCAAGACCTAGGTCCTGACATCACACTGTGGGAGGGCTTTCACCACAATATCAGCCATACAGAGCCTCCTGATGATCTAGTCCTGAAAAGTTTAAGATTTATCGTGGGAAAGGGGGTATCAGCTACTGATTGGGATGGTTATAGTTACTCTTTAAACATAATTCTCCTTTACTACAACTGTTATTGACTTCAGTGTAATGAACAGGATATTTGTAACACCATGAATCATCAGCTGTATTGCATAATGTTAGCACAAGCAAATTCTATTGACTTCCTGTTGTGTTTCACAGACATTTAGCAATAGAGAATCCCTGACATTGGTTCTTACCCTTTCCTTTAAAATGTGGTACAGAGACTCAAAGGATTTAGGTAGGGAAATCAGAGAGTGGTTAAGGGTGGGGGGTGGGAGGGTAGATTCTGGGGGGAAGGGGGGGGGGGGAGAATTTTGTCTACTCTGTTTATATGGTGCATGTTGCACAATCACCTGTTCATTTGAGACAACTCCGCTCTGTTTGAGCTTTGGGCACTCTGCTTTCTAAAGGTGCATACACACCTTTGACTGATGCCGCCCATCAGGGACCGGGACCAGATCCCCATGGACGATATCGCTGGGCCGCCATCTGTACAGACGTGGAGTCAGCTGTGTAGCTGACAAAGCATTCTATTGCTATGCGGGGAGGAGGAGGGACAACAGAGTGGCGGGGAGAGAGCGGCGTGCAAAAAGGAGTTGGCTGTCCCTTGCCCAAGTTGATCCACCAGGTGGATAGCTTGCAGGGCGGTGGTCGGGTCTTGACTCGGTCGTTACTGGCCGCCTAAGCCGACTTTAGTCATGCATATGTACGAGGCTTAAGAAGACTGTTGGCTAAACAGGATGTTAGGCCTGCGGAGCTTACCCCAGCCGCGGCGATCAGCAGCGCCTCTGCGACTTCCGGGTCGCCTAGCGGCATTGTCAGTGATGACGTTGGCGGCTCGTCAGCTGGGCTTCTCTCGCAGGGAGAGAAAGAGGGTGGACGCACACGCTGTTTGCGTCGCACCACTTATGCCCTTAGGAAGCGTGTCAACTGACACGCAGGGCTCCACCTCTGGATCCGGATTGGCTGAGTGGGTTGGGGCATGTTATCCTGCTTACCAGCGCTTCTTAAGCGCTGTCCTGACACTTGCTCACTGTCTGTTGTAGCTAACACTTCACAGTGAAGGCTTCAGACCTTAGTCAGATCCATGTGTGCTTTGAACCGGCAGGACCCCGAGGATTTCACACTAGCTCAGGAATAAATTTATTATTGTGATTGTATTATTTGACCTCTGCCTTGCCTCTTACCACTCCTTTTGCCTAACGATTCTGTACCTTTGCCTATCTGATCTGTTGCCGACCTCTGCCTGAATACTCACTCTGGTTTTGCCTAACGATTCTGTACTTCTGCCTATCTGATCTGTTGCCAACCTCTGCCTGTACATTTACTCTGATTTTGCCTTACGATTTTGTACCTTATCTGTCAGATCTGTTACTGACCCGATTTGTTGACCACTCTATTATCTGTATCAGTGACAGTACTGCCTACTACTGTCATTTTCTGCAGACTATTGCCTGTTGGGAACGTCTGATTCCTGTCTGTCTGCTAGTGCTCCCACACTAGCAGATCGTTACACAGGAGTATGGGAATTATCTATGAATTGTCCTTCTGAGGCAAAAGTGGGTTGACACAAATTTGATGCATACATAGAGCGCCATGGCAAAAAGTGGGTTTGATCACAGTAGACTGTAGATGGGGTCAAATATTGAACTTATTTAAAAAGGGATTGTTAACCACAAAATCCAATTCTATTTACCAACTGCCCTGTGTTTAATATGTAGCCTGCAACTTTAACATACATTGCAAGCAATGTTTCTGCTGTTATAAATCCTATCTCAGTCAGCAAGGCTCTGTTTTTGCCATTGCCATCGAGAAGAAAGCTTGTCATCACCCTCACATTCCTACTCCTCACTGATTGGCTAAGGGCAGTTTTTACAACGCAAGCTAGCTATTACATTAAAGTTTCTAGGAGAGAAAGGAAGGGAGGAAATTACATCAGGATTGGCTTCAGTCAGAGGGAATCAACATGGAAAATGCCAGGAATAGAATTCTCTTTATTTACTATATAAAATTCACTGAAATCAAAACATGGACAGTACAATACATATGTTATGTACATTCACCTAAAGGATTATTAGGAACACCATACTAATACGGTGTTTGTCCCCCTTTCGCCTTCAGAACTGCCTTCATTCTACATGGCATTGATTCAACAACAAGGTGCTGAAAGCATTCTTTAGAAATGTTGGCCCATATTGATAGGATAGAATCTTGCAGTTGATGGAGATTTGGGTAATGCACATCCAGGGCAAGAAGCTCCCGTTCCATCACATCCCAAAGATGCTCTATTATGTTGAAATCTGGTGACTGTGGGGGCCATTTTAGTACAGTGAACTCATTGTCATGTTCAAGAAACCAATTTGAAATGATTTGAGCTTTGTAACATGGTGCATTATCCTGCTGGAAGTAGCCATCAGAGGATGGGTACATGGTGGTCATGAAGGGATGGACATGGTCAGAAACAATGCTCAGGTAGCCCATGGCATTTAACCACTTGAGGACTCAGCCTTTACCCCCCCCCCCCCCCCCTTAAGGACTAGCGTGTTATTTTATGATCTGTGCTGGGTGGGCTCTGCAGCCCCCAGCACAGATCAGGTTGCAGGCAGAGCGATCAGATCGCCCCCCTTTTTTCCCCCCTATGGGAATGATGTGCAGGGGGGGGTCTGATCACTCCTGCCTGCCTGGGTGTTGCGGGGGGGGGGCACCTCAAAGCCCCCCTCCGTGGCAAAATTCCCCCACTCCCTCTCCTCCCTCTCACCCCTGGTGATCGGGGCTGCACAGGACGCTATCCGTCCTGTGCAGCCTGTGACAGGCTGTCCTCTGTCACATGGCGCCAATCCCCGGCTGCTGATTGGCCGGGGATTGCCGATCTGCCTTACGGCGCTGCTGTAGCAGCAGCGCCGTTCAATGTAAACAAAGGAGACAAACGTCTCTTGCGTTTACATTTAGTCTGCGAGACGCGATCAGCGGCTCGCAGGCTATTCACGGAGACCCGCTCCGAGATCTAACAGGAAACGGCCACTCGCGCTAGCGGCCTTTCCTGATTAATTAGGGAGGCACCTGGTGATGCAGATGTGCGTCGCTGGTCCTCCAGCTACCACTTTGCCGCCACACGGTATGAGTGTGCGGTCGGCAAATGGTTAAACGGCAGCAAGGGGCCTAAAGTGTGCAAAGAAAAGATCCCCCACACAACTACACCACCACCACCAGCCTGCACAGTGGTAACAAGGCATGATGGATCCATGTTCTCATTCTGTTTATGCCAAATTCTGACTCTATCAAGACCCATCAGACCAGGCAACATTTTTCCTGTCTTCAACTGTCCAATTTTGGTGAGCTTGTGCAAATTGTAGCCTCCTTTTCCTATTTGTCGTGGAGATGAGTGGTACCCGGTGGGGTCTTCTGCTGTTGTAGCCCATCCACCTAAAGGTTGTGCGTGTTGTGGCTTCACAAATGCTTTGCCGCATACCTCGGTTGTAACGAGTGGTTATTTCAGTCAACGTTGCTCTTCTATCAGCTTGAATCAGTCAGCCCATTCTCCTCTGACCTCTAGCATCAACAAGGCATTTTTGCCCACAGGACTGCTGCATACTGGATGTTTTTCCCTTTTCACACCATTCTTTGTAAACCCTAGAAATGGTTGTGCATGAAAATCAGTAACTGAGCAGATTGTGAGATACTTAGACCGGCCCATCTGGCACCAACAACCATGCCACGCTCACAATAGCTTAAATCACCTTTCTTTCCCATTCTGACATTCAGTTTGGAGTTCAGGAGATTGTCTTGACCAGGACCACACCCCTAAATGCATTGAAGCAACTGCCATGTGATTGGTTGATTAGATAATTGCATTAATGTGAAATTGAACAGGTGTTCCTAACAATCCTTTAGGTGAGTGTAAGTAGAACAAGTAGTTATCTACTTATATATGTATTTTTTTCCTGGGATAGTATGGCTGTCTCTGCTGCTTTAATAATTAATGTTTCCCTTTTAAAGTGCTGACTTTTGGCTCTGCCCCATCAGTATTGGTCATTTTATAGTTTTCCCCCTAAATGTTGCTGTCCTTACATAGTCCATTATTATAGTGCTTCATCCTATAGTGCTCTCCCCCACCATATAACGCCCCCTGTTATGGTGTTTACACCACTTGGTTTGGTGTTTGAATTTGGGTCACAGTTAACTTTGACCTGAATGTGGCTGTGTGGCTGTTCAAATTTGGGCCTCGCTGACCCAAAACCCGGCGATAGTCGCAGGGCACATTTGACTTTTATGGCGCCATGCCTGTAATACCATGCAGCTCAGACGGGTTACTCCACAATGCCCAGGGCCCTTCAATCACAGTGGGGATCCTCTCCTCCATCTTGGTGGTAGCACTGGCAGGCAGCTGACTGGCTGACTTCATAGCATCAAAGACAGCCATAGACCTATATACACAGAAGTTTTGGCTGGCTGCAGCACCTGTGAGCTAATCTTAGCTAGTGATCCTCTGTTCATCATCATCACAGTTGGTAGAGCAAAAGTTGTTTGCAGAGTGTGATGCATAGAGAGTCCCCCAAAAATCCTGCTACAATTTAGGCCCATCTCTTATGGCTCCATATTTAGTGCACTGCATTAGTGCTCTTCTTTAGTGTTCTCTTCCATATAGTACCCCATTAATAATGCTTTCCATCTTTTGTGCCTAAATTATAGATTTCCCACTATATAGTGGGGGTGCTTTTTACCATATATTGCCTTTGTTTGTTGCCTCATATAGCATCCACCTTTATGTTGCTCCTGGCCCCCACCATTATAATGACACACCTGACTGAATACTCAATCCACACCAGACACACTAAAGGGACTACAGAGCCCTCTATGCTCCAATGGTCCTATACTCCAATGGCCCTATGTTTACTTCAGGCTTTTGCCTAATACCAACCCAGTGACCAGTTTTAGTCTATGATATATGTACTTATGGTCTGACCAGAGGAAAAGGATGCTTGGTGCAGAATATTAAATTGTGGAGGTACATTTGATCACATATGCTATGTTTTTAAATATCTGTTGTCACAACTACTGAAATTTCAACGCTTTGCCTCTGAAGAAGCGGCTGGTTAAAAGCCCGCAAAATGCGTCAGCCTAATCTTGATATTGACTATGCTGACACATGGACTTTTATGATGTTTGTTATACCTGCAGGCTTTTTTTAGACATATAATTAAAAGCTATGTTTTTTGAATACCTTTGTTGCTAAGGACCCTGTGTTTTTTAAGCCATTTATTGTCATACAACTATGTTATAAATCATAATCACTAAGCAAACTACCCAAATGGCCCTGATCAAAAGATTACACACCCTGGTGATTTGGCTTGATAACAAGCACACATCTTGTAACACACGGGTTTTGTTAAAACAGCGCAGGAGATTTGGGCGCAGCCGGCGGCCATAATAGGAATTACGGCAATAGCAGAGCACAGTGAGTAACTTCAATTATATGGTAGAAAAAGAAAGCCCTTAAAGAACAGCACCTTCCACAGCAAATTTTGGAAAAATATAACAAGAATCTTTATTCAACATTAGGTATAATAATCACAATGTTGATGATTCAATAAAGAATAAAACCATTTAAAAAACAAACAAATATTCCAACATGATCCCTGATGGGATTCCTTGTTCCCTGCTGTGCTGCTGAGATTGACCTTATCATTTCTGGGCTAAGTATCTCCTATTTTTTGCACTACTCCTCCTTATGCTCTCTTTTCCTATGGCATGCTCCTTTGCCTCAATTTTCCACCAGGCATCCTCTTATCACTATTAATACTGTATATCTGGATAGCAATTGTGCACTTTATTTTTTTATATGTGATATTTATTCATGTGTTTTTTCTTTAAGATTTTATTGCATAGGTGTTGTTTATTGGTCTTGCATCACAGTAGGTTGTGTACTGAACCCAGGTTCTCTCCCTGTTGGGCTCAATATTGAGCCTACTGTGGGGTGTTATATCTGACAGCAGCATTGTGTCATTATTCAATATATTGCATTTAGAGTGATTGTTTCATATGCAGCAGGGATCGTGTTGGAACATTTGTTTTTTTAATGTTTTTTTTTTAATGTTTTTATTCTTTATTGAATCATCAATATTGTGATTATTATTATACCTAATGTTGAATAAATATTTTTGTTATTATTTTCCAAAATTTGCTGTGGGAGGTGCTGTTCTTTAAGGGCTTTCTTTTTCTACCATATACCGTATTGCTTTTGTTTTGAGACCTAGTACACATGGTTATTTGGTTGAGGTGTTGCAGACACTTTCCAGAAACTATCAGTGAGTAACTTTGGTGCCGTCAGAAGACGGATCTTAACTTACTTTTAAAACACTGTAATAGCTGGCAGCTGAATTACATCATTCCCAACCATTCACGTAAACCTGGAGAAGGAATAGTAACACCGCCGGGACTTGTGCAGGAGCAGGGTAAGCCATATAACGGCTGTGTCCTGCGTCCAAATCTCCTGACGCTGTATTCATAGGTACGCTTTATAGGACATTTAAGGTAACGATCTTCACCTGTGATCTGTTTGCTTGTATTTAGTGGGTGTTTGTAAAGGGTCAATGAGTTTCTGGATTACTAACCGACCCTTGCATCTTTAATCCAGTGCTGCACTGATGTTCTAAGTCATAGGGAAAGCAAAAGAAATATCATTGGATCTGCAGGTAAAGGTAATTAAATGCTGAAAGGAATATAAGATAATTTCTAAGGAATTCAGAATGCCAATCAGTAGTGTTCAAACTGTGATTAAGACATGGAAAATAATGGTTTTTTTTTTAACCAAATCACGGTCAAGTAGACAATCAATCTAAAATTACAGCCAGAAAAATTGTTTGGGATCAGTGGCGTATCTAGGGCATTTGACACCCGGTGCTGGGTATTATAAGACACCCCCCCCCCCAAAAAAAGGAACGAGTGCGGCAAACTACGTGTGCCACGGCAGGTAATGCCAGTTATAGGTGCCCCCAGTATAGGTAATATAGTTGCCCCAGTATATGTAATAAAATTGCCCCAAGTATAGATAGCTAGTATAGTTGCCACCAGTATAGCTGCCCCAGTATAGGTAGCTATTATAGTTGCCACCAGTAGAGGTAATATAGTTGCCCTAGTATAGTTGCCCCCAGTGTAGCTAGTATAGTTGCCCCAGTATAGTTAGTATAGTTGCCCCCAGTATAGCTTCCCCCAGTGTAGCTAGCGTAGTTGCCCCAAGTGTAGCCAGCATAGTTGCCCCTAGTGTACTTAGCATAGTTGCCCCCAGTGTAGCCAGCATAGTTGCCCCCAGTGTACTCAACATAGTTGCCCCCATTAGCATAGTTGCCCCCAGTATAGCCAGCATAGTTGCCCCCAGTGTAGCCAGCATAGTTGCCCCCAATATAGCCAGCATAGTTTCCCCCTTTGTAGCCAGCATAGTTGCACCCTTTGTAGCCAGCATAGTTGCCCCCAGTGTAGCCAGCATAGTTGCCCCAGTGTAGCCAGCATAGTTGCCCCCATTAGCATAGTTGCCCCCAGTGTAGCCAGCATAGTTGCCCCCATTAGCATAGTTGCCCCCAGTGTAGCCAGCATAGTTGCCCCAGTGTAGCCAACATAGTGCCCCCAGTGTAGCCTGCATAGTTGTCCCCATTAGCATAGTTGCCCCCAGTGTAGCCAGCATAGTTGCCCCCAGTGTAGCAAACATAGTTGCCCCCAGTGTAGCCAGCATAGTTGCCCCCTTTGTAGCCAGCATAGTTGCCCCCCGTGTAACCTGCATAGTTGCCCCATTAGCATAGTTGCCCCCAGTGTAGCCTGCATAGTTGCCCCATTAGCATAGTTGCCCCGTGTGTAGCCAGCATAGTTGCCCCCAGTGTAGCCTGCATAGTTGCCCCCATTAGCATAGTTGTCCCCAGTGTAGCCAGCATAGTTGCCCCCAGTGTAGCCTGCATAGTTGCCCCCAGTGTAGCCAGCATATTTCACCCCTTTGTAGCCAGCATAGTTGCCCCCAGTGTAGCCTGCATAGTTGCCCCCATTAGCATAGTTGCCCCCAGTGTAGCCTAGATAGTTGCCCCAGGACTCCAGGAGGGGAAGAAGCGCTAGAAGGAGAGGTATGGGGGCAGCGGCGCGGAGGGGTGCCAGAACCCCCCTCCCTCACCTGGGTCCTTCTGCTCTCTCCCCGTCCAGAATAGCGGCAGCAAGGAGGCGTGGTGGGCGGGCGGAGGATTACTCACCTCACTTCACTAGGTGAGTAATCCTCCGCCCACTGCGCCTCCTTGCTGCCGCTATTCTGGAGTGGGAGAGAGCAGAAGGAGGGGACCCAGGTGAGGGAGGAAGGGTTCTGGCCCCACTCCCCGCCGCTGCCCCCCCCCCCCACCCCTCCTTCTAGCCCTTCTTCCCCCTCCTTTCTGCTCTGCAGCTGTAGGGGCCAGGGGAGCTTGGCGACACCCCCTTGCCTGTCCATCACCCGGTGCACCACGCCCCCTGTGCACAATGATAGGAACGCCACTGTTTGGGAAGTGAAGGTTGTGGAGTGGCCATCTCAGTCTCCTGACCTAATTCTATCGTTATATATCAAAATGTCTTCACTTTGCTGATAATTCCCTAAGCATACCTAGAGATAACACTGACTGGGAGAAACTGCCATCAGGCTTCAGTGCCCTGTACCCACCATCACCACCAGCTCACCTGGATTGGTATGTGCACTGCACCTTCATGATTATAGCTGCTTAGATGTGCCTATGCGATGTAATTATGCACATGAACACTCTCCAATAAATAAGCAGCAGTGCTGACCTTTCTCTTCACCTTTGCTATATAATAAAAACATTCAGAAAGGAGAATTGTACTGTCTCAGTTGTAGTGAGATCCTTGCATTAAAATACAGAGACAATAGGGACATCTTGATTCTAACATCCATTCAAAACGAGGCCACAGTTCCTGACACAACCTCAAGACAGCAGCCCGAAAAGCCAGTGGCGATTGTGAAGTATAATAATACGATGGGTGCGGTGGATCTTGCAGATCAGGTGTTGGCTTCTTATTTACTGAAGAAAAAAAAGTTTCCTTTTACCTGTTTCAGATGACAATGATGACAATGTCTTTGTGCTGTTTAAAAAGACAGGCCACATGGACACTTACCCACACTTTCAGGTGGAAGGGATTAGGTTGCTGATAAACCAAACTGCCCAAATTACGGATAAATTTGACCCAATGCAATTGGACAACACAGTCTGACTTAGTTGAAGACATTTTCCTGCCATGATCCCCCCAAATGAAATTAAACAGAATCCACAGTAAAGATGCAGAGAGCGTGTGTCAAAAACAAGAGGTGGAAGGACAGCAGATACCAATGCCCAAAGTACCTCTCACAGCTGGGGCTTTGCATTGTTGACTGCTTTGAGGCATATCACACACTCAGCAGTTATTAGACAACATTTTTTTTTTAATTTCTCCTCTATATTTTTGCCACTTACTGTACCTCACTGTTAACCTACCACTAAGTTGTTGGGGTGGGGTGGGGGGGGGGGAACAGAATGCTTGGAGGAAACCCTATAAGCTTTTTGCCAAGAACTGAACTCTGGACCCTGCAGCTAGGTGAGAGTGTTAGCCAAAAGGTGAATGCTAAGATTTTACTCTGCAGACTATCCCCCATCTTATGATCATTGGAATGCATTGGCTTTGGACCTCTGGCTTTTCTCCATCCTGCTAAAACTCTAATGGTGAATTGTTATTATTATTATTCATTATTTATATAGTGCCAACATCTTCCGCAGCACTGTACAGAGTACATTGTCTTGTCACTAATTGTCCCTTTAGAGCATACATGTCAAACTCTGGACCACGGGCCAAATCTGGCCCTCACAGACATTACATTTTACCCTCAAGTGGTTTCCCCACTTTGCATTATATCTGGCCCACTCTAGACCACCAGGGAAGCTATATTGGAAGTGAAGTCCTAGAACACCAGGGAAGCCATATGGGGAAGGTAGGGGGTAAGCACTAAATACTAGGGAACTGTAAAGGGGAGGGTGGGTCTCTCTAGACACCAAGGAACTATATAGGGTAGGGTGGGTGCCTCTAGACATCAGGGAACTGTACAGGGGAGGGTGGGGTCCTCTAGACACCAGGGGTTGGAGGTGGCCATTAGACACCTGTGAACTTTATAAGGAAGGAAGGTGGCCAGTAGACATTAAAGTTGGCCCACGACTTGGTCTCAGCGTACAATTTCAGACCACTTTGTATTTGAGTTTGACACCCCTGCTTTAGAGGAACTCACAATCTAAACTCTACCATAGTCATATGTCTATGTATGTATTGTACCATAGTCAGAAGTCTATATATGTATCTTCTGACCATTGGCTTGCCTTGGCGTCAGACCTCTGGCTTTTCTCCATCCTGCTAGACCTCCAATGGTGAGTTATTATTATGAATTATTCATATCTTTATTTACATCTTCCACAGTGCTGTACAGAGTATATTGTCTTGTTACTTAAAGATATTGGGAATCGGTTTTGGAAAAAAGCCGGATACTTAGCTAAGAAGAGAGAAGGTTTTAGGTCCTATAGAGCCTTCCCGCTCCTGTTTCAGTACTGGCTACCCCGTAGCAGTATTCAACCATTTTGGTCAAATACTGCTGTCTCTGCCCCCGAAGGGAGGCTTTGGAAAGTCTTCGGGAGCCCGAGTGCTCCTGAAGGTGGGCCGCTTAATACTGCGCATGCGCAAGTGCCCTATCACACACACTTGCACGTGCGCAGTATGAAGCTATCAAACTAAGATCGCGCACACAGTCTCAAGATAAGCCTAAGTGGACGAATATATTCGTCCAGCAGGAGCCGCTTAAAGGCAATGTGGATGAATATATTCGACCAGTGGTGTTGCATCGGGTGCGCGCTTGTAGCTGTCAGGTGCATGCTTATTCCCCCGCAGCTATTACAGGGGATCGATTGTGGAAGGGGAACAAGTGTACCCCCGAGGCAAACGAACCCTATGTGAATGAATCAACATGCCTCCAATCATGAGGCATGTTGATTCATGAAAACTTAAAGTCACAAAATGTAAAAAGAAAAGATCCAGTGTTTCCTGGTATCTTCCAGGAGAGTACTTAGTGCCACCTAGTGGCCAAAAAGTAAATTTAAAGTAGAAAAAAAAACTCATTACACATTTAATAAAGCCTGATTAACCCCCCACCATCCCCACCCTAAGAAAAAAAAAGACAGTTTTAGGAAAATACATAAATAGTTACCTTAGAGGCTAAACTTTTTTAATATATATGTTGTAATGTTTTACTGTTATCTTTTGCCTATAGGGGTTTGTAATTAGTAATGGACGCAAAACTAAAAAAAAAATACACCTTTATTTCCAAATAAAATATTGGCCCCATACCGTACATTGTACTAGGGAAATATTTTAAAGTTTGCAATAACCAGGACAAATGGGCAAATAAAATGTGTGGGTTTTATGCACAGTAGAACGTTTTATTTTAAAACTATAATGACCGAAAACTGAGAAATAATGATTTTTTTTATTATTCCTGTTAAAATGCATTTTGCATAAAATAATTCTTAGCAAAATGTACCACCCAAAGAAAGCCTAGTCGGTGGCAAAAACCCCCCAAGATATAGATCATTTTGTTGTGAGGTGAAAACACCTGCGGGCTGGAGTTGTTAATCTGCAATAGAGAGAAAGCCCTTTTTATATCTACTAATGCTTTAAGCTTTGTACTACCACAAATAAATAGTTAAAATATTATTAGTATTTTAAACTAAATCCTATGAAAAACAAAAGTTTGCTTTCTTAAAACAAAAATGATTTGCAATAATTCAGGTTGAAGTGAGCTACGAAATGTCTCCCAGTGCATCACTGCTGAATATGCAAATTACCCATTGTTGTCCCTGTAATAATGGCAGTATTTGTATTTGTAGCTGTAAGATAAACACACCTCCAGATCCGCTGGAATGCAACAATGTGTCGGCTTGTTAATATTACAGAGCCACAATAATCCAAAATGCATACGGACTGTTTCGTATTGGTTGATCTTCATCAGTGCATGGCATGGAGAAACCACTTGAGGACCGTGGGCTTTACCCCCCTTAAGGACCGGCCACTTTTTTTCCATTCAGACCACTGCAGCTTTCACGTTTTATTGCTCACTCATACAACCTACCACCTAAATGAATTTTGGCTCCTTTTCTTGTCACTAATAAAGCTTTCTTTGGTGCTATTTGATTGCTCCTGCGATTTTTACTTTTTATTATATTCATCAAAAAAGACATAAATTTTGGCAAAAAAATGATTTTTTTAACTTTCTGTGCTGACATTTTTCAAATAAAGTAAAATTTATGTATACATGCAGCGCGAAAAATGTGGACAAATATGTTTTTGATAAAAAAAAACAAAAACCATTCAGTGTATATTTATTGGTTTGGGTAAAAGTTATAGCGTTTACAAACTATGGTGCAAAAAGTGAATTTTCCCATTTTCAAGCATCTATGACTTTTCTGACCACCTGACATGTTTCATGAGGGACTAGAATTCCAGGATAGTATAAATACCCCCTAAATGACCCCATTTTGGAAAGAAGACATCCCAAAGTATTCACTGAGAGGCATAGTGAGTTCATAGAAGATATTAATTTTTGTCACAAGTAAGCGGAAAATGACACTTTGTGACAAAAAAAAAAAAAGTTTCCGTTTCTTCTAACTTGCGACAAAAAAAATGAAATCTGCCACGGACTCACCATGCCCCTCTCTGAATACCTTGAAGTGTCTACTTTCCAAAATGGGGTCATTTGTGGAGTGTGTTTACTGTCCTCGCATTTTGGGGGTTCTAATTTGTAAGCACCCCTGTAAAGCCTAAAGGTGCTCATTGGACTTTGGGCCCCTTAGCGCAGTTAGGCTGCAAAAAAGTGCCACACATGTGGTATTGCCGTACTCAGGAGAAGTAGTATAATGTGTTTTGGGGTGTATTTTTACACATACCGATGCTGGGTGGGAGAAATATCTCTGTAAATGACAATTTTTTAATTTTTTTTACACACAATTGTCCATTTATAGAGATCTTTCTCCCACTCAGCATGGGTATGTGTAAAAATACACCCCAAAACACATTATACTACTTCTCCTGAGTACGGCGATACCACATGTGTGGCACTTTTTTGCACCCTAACTGCGCTAAGGGGCCCAAAGTCCAATGAGTACCTTTAGGATTTCACAGGTCATTTTGAGAAATTTCGTTTCAAGACTACTCCTCACGGTTTAGGGCCCCTAAAATGCCAGGACAGTATAGGAGCCCCACAAATGACCCCATTTTAGAAAGAAGACACCCCAAGGTATTCCGTTAGTAGTACGGTGAGTTCATAGAAGATTTTATTTTTTGTCACAAGTTAGCGGAAAATGACACTTTGTGAAAAAAACCAATAAAAATCAATTTCCGCTAACTTGTGACAAAAAATAAAATCTTCTATGAACTCACCGTACTACTAACAGAATACCTTGGGGTGTCTTTTTTCTAAAATGGAGTCATTTGTGGGGTTCCTATACTGTCCTGGCATTTTAGGGGCCCTAAACCGTGAGGAGTAGTCTTGAAACAAAATTTCTCAAAATGACCTGTGAAATCCTAAAGGTACTCATTGGACTTTGGGCCCCTTAGCGCAGTTAGGGTGCAAAAAAGTGCCACACATGTGGTATCGCCGTACTCGGGAGAAGTAGTACAATGTGTTTTGTGGTGTATTTTTACACATACCCATGCTGGGTGGGAGAAATAACTCTGTAAATGGACAATTGTGTGTAAAAAAATCAAAACATTGTTATTTACAGAGGTATTTCTCCCACCCAGCATGGGTATGTGTAAAAATACACCCCAAAACACATTATACTACTTCTCCCGAGTACGGCGATACCACATGATTGGCACTTTTTTGCAGCCTAACTGCGCTAAGGGGCCCAAAGTCCAATGAGTACCTTTAGGATTTCACAGGTCATTTTTGTTTCAAGACTACTCCTCACGGTTTAGGGCCCCTAAAATGCCAGGGCAGTATAGGAACCCCACTAATGACCCCATTTTAGAAAGAAGACACCCCAAGGTATGCTGTTAGGAGTATGGTGAGTTCATAGAAGTTTTTATTTTTTTGTCACAAGTTAGCGGAAATTGATTTTAATTGTTTTTTTTTTCACAAAGTGTCATTTTCCGCTAACTTGTGACAAAAAATAAAATCTTCTATGAACTCACCATACTCCTAACGGAATATGTTTGGGTGTCTTCTTTCTAGAATGGGGTCATTTGTGGGGTTCCTATACTGCCCTGGCATTTTAGGGGCCCTAAACCGTGAGGAGTAGTCTTGAAACCAAATGTCGCAAAATGACCTGTGAAATCCTAAAGGTACTCATTGAACTTTGGGCCCCTTAGCGTGCTTAGGGTGTAAAAAAGTGCCACATATGTGGTACCGCCGTACTCAGGAGAAGTAGTATAATGTGTTTTGGGGTGTATTTTTACACATACCCATGCTGGGTGGGAGAAATACCTTTGTAAATGACAATTGTTTGATGTTTTTTACACACAATTGTCCATTTACAGAGAGATTTCTCCCACCCAGCATGGGTATATGTAAAAATACACCCCAAAACACATTATACTACTTCTCCTGAGTACGGCGCTACCACATGTGTGACACTTTTTTGCAGCCTAGGTGCGCTAAGGGGCCCAACGTCCTAATCACAGGTCATTTTGAGGCATTTGTTTTCTAGACTACTCCTCACGGTTTAGGGCCCCTAAAATGCCAGGGCCGTAGAGGAACCCCACAAGTGACCCCATTTTAGAAAGAAGACACCCCAAGGTATTCCGTTAGGTGTATGGCGAGTTCATAGAAGATTTTATTTTTTGTCACAAGTTAGTTAAAAATTACACTTTGTGAAAAAAAAAAATCAATTTCCGCTAACTTTTGACAAAAAATAAAATCTTCTATGAACTCGTCATACACCTAACAGAATACATTGGGGTGTCTTTTTTCTAAAATGGGGTCAGTTTGTGGGGTTCCTATACCGCCCTGGCATTTTACGGGCCCAAAACCGTGAGTAGTCTGGAAATCAAAAGTCTCAAAATGACTGTTCAGGGGTATAAGCATCTGAAAATTTTGATGACAGGTGGTCTATGAGTGGGCGAATTTTGTGGAACCGGTCATAAGCAGACAGGTTGTATTGGGCCTGATCTGATGACTAGGTGTGCTAGGGGGTGACAGGAGGTGATTGATGGGCGTCTCAGGGGGTGGTTAGAGGGGAAAATAGATGCAATCAATGCACTGGGGAGGTGATCGGAAGGGGGTCTGAGGGGGATCTGAGGGTTTGGCCGAGTGATCAGGAGCCCACACGGGGCAAATTATGGCCTGATCTGATGGGTAGGTGTGCTAGGGGGTGACAGAAGGTGATTGATGGGTGTCTCAAGGTGTGATTAGAGGGGGGAATAGATGCAAGCAATACACTGGCGAGGTGATCAGGGCTGGGGTCTGAGGGCGTTCTGAGGGTATGGGCGGGTGATTGAGTGCCCTAGGGGCAGATAGGGGTCTAATCTGATGGGTAGCAGTGACAGGGGGTGATTGATGGGTAATTAGTGGGTGTTTGGAGGAGAGAACAGATGTAAACACTGCACTTGGGAGGTGATCTGATGTCGGATCTGCGGGCGATCTATTGGTGTGGGTGGGTGATCAGATTGCCCGCAAGGGGCAGGTTAGGGGCTGATTGATGGGTGGCAGTGACAGGGGGTGATTGATGGGTGGCAGTGACAGGGGGTGATTACAGGGAAGCACAGATGTAAATATTGCACTGGCGAATTGATAAGGGGGTGTCTGAGGGCAATCTGAGCGTGTAGGCGGGTGATTAGGTGCCCGCAAGGGGCAGATTAGGGTCTGATCTGATGGGTAACAGTGACAGGTGGTGATAGGGGGTGATTGATGGGTGATTGATGGGTAATTAATTAGTGAGTGTTTAGAGGAGAGAATAGATGTAAACACTGCGCTTGGGTGGTGATCTGATGTCAAATCTGCGGGCGATCTATTGGTGTGGGTGGGTGATCAGATTGCCCGCAAGGGGCAGGTTAGGGGCTGATTGATGGGTGGCAGTGACAGGGGGTGATTGATGGGTGATTGACAGGTGATTGACAGGTGATCGAGAGAATCTGAGGGGTGGGGGGTGATCAGGAGGGGGCAGGGGGCAGGGGGGGGTAAAAAAAAAATAGCGTTGACAGATAGTGACAGGGAGTGATTGATGGGTGATTAGGGGGGTGATTGGGTGCAAACAGGGGTCTGGGGGGTGGGCAGGGGGGGTCTGAGGTGTGCTTTGGGCGATCTGGGGCAGGGGGGGGGAGAAATCAGTGTGCTTGGGTGCGACATAGGGTGGCTGCAGCCTGCCCTGGTGGTCCCTCGGACACTGGGACCACCAGGGCAGGAGGCAGCCTGTATAATACACTTTGTAAACATTACAAAGTGTATTATACACTTTGTATGCGGCGATCGTCGGGTTAACATCCCGCCGGCGCTTCCGTATGGCCGGCGGGATGTTGCGGCGGGTGAGCGAAGACAGGCGCTGGCGGAGGATCGCGCCACAGATGACGCGATCGCTCCGCCCATGCCCCTACAAGGACCGCCGCCATTTGTCAATACGGCGGTCCTTGCGGGGTCCACTTCCCGGCCGCCAATTGTCAATACGGCGGTCGGGAAGTGGTTAATGTGGCTCTATGGAGTAGGACTAGAAACACCTCAGAGTTAAACTAAATACTACAACACAACAAATAAAACAATCTCTGGTCATGCAGGTGTAATTAGCATCAGATGTACAGTACTTGTTGCTCTATGTCAATACTGTGAACTTGGTCGTATAGAACGTAGGTTCTCAACATGTCGCACGCGTACCCCAGAGGGTACGTTTGATGGGTCCAGGGGGTAGTCGAGCTTGATATAGTTTAATAAGTATAATAAATGATAAATCCTATGTATCAACAACAAATTAGTAGTTTAGCTATTTAAATGGAATAGTAAAAGTATGGAAATTTAATGGAAACAATTAACATTCATATATCTGTGTCAATGGGTACTTGAGATATTTTTTTACCATATCAGGGCAGGGGATACTTGGTGAGCACAGCCTTTGAGAAGGAGTACATATTAAGAAAATGTTGAAAACAACTATCATAGGACGACGAACTCTAGTGCCACCTAGTGCATATTCTTATGTAATATTAACAGTTCAAGAAAACCTGACTGAGCAGAGTTACAATATACAATATGGTTCACAAAATAATTGTTATTGAATGTGTTATGTCATTTGTCAGGCAAAAGAGCAGATTCACAGAATAGATTTTTATAAGTATTCTATTGAAAGTTTTACTTTAGATATTGATAAGCATAGCATCAAAGTATATCGATCAATAATACAATGGGAAAAGTTATATAATTTGTGAGCTCTTTGGCGGAACAGTTAGTGACATGACTAATCTGAAAAGTGCTTTTGAAACTACCCAAATAGCATCTAACTAGCCACAAGCCCTGATTCATATATGTCAGTAATTAAAGGGATTAATTGACAAAACTGCAGTGGACACACATTTCTACGATTGTTGCAAGAGAGCTACAGACAATGGCAGCTCCAGTTTCAGATTTTTTGGGGCACAAAGGGGACACAATGCTAAGCTGGTGGGGCATGTGACAAGATAAGGGTCCATACACCTTGAGCCAGTCCATACACCAGACCGATTTATTCCATTTCACGCAGTAGTAAAACTCCATATCGCACAGTAGTAAAAATCCATTTTTGCACTCAGACCTTGTTTTCCCCTTATGAAGCAGTTTTGACATTTCAGCTATGTCCCTATTTAATCATCAATAACTTTATCCCTACTTATAACACATAAATGAAATATATCTCTTTTTTTTTTTCAAGACAAACTGGGCTTTCATTGTATGCCATTTTTCTCTTGGACAATTTTGTTTTCTATAGATTTTAATGGGAAAGAGAGGGGAAAAAACACATTATTTTCAGTCATTTTTCATTATTACTAATTCCAGTTTAAAAATAAAAAGTGCTACTGGAGAAAAAACACAATTTTTGTTTAGCTATGTCTACCATTTATCAAAAGACTTAGATTATATTCTTGAGTGACACAATTTATGGTATTGTTTGGTTTATTGTATTGATTCTGGAATAATGCTACAGTGTGCATTTTTCACTATCACCTGAGAAAATAAAAGTATTTTAATAGTAAAAATCAATCTTATTGGCTTAGGGAACATATATTCCCTTTCACCAATTAGTGCTGCAGCAGATAGTGCCAGAGGCTTGCACAGGAGCAAGACCAATTGTGCACAGCTGTGCTTCTGCTACAAGACGTACATCTACGTCCTCGTGGCTTAGATGAAGTCACAGAGGATGTAGAAATACTGTAGTGGTGGATAAAGTGGTTAAAAAGCCATCAACACAGTTCTCTAAAAACAATACACAGAAGCTTCCAGAAAAACCTACATATCAATAGGTCTTATCTGAGGCTACAGAAGTTTCCAGCAAGGCAATTGTTTCAATAAGTAAACAAGTCTATAGACAGCTCAGCATGTGTCACCTACAGTTATCTGAAGCAGCAACAATAGAAGATCTCAATTACAATACCTAGCATCCAAACAGAATATAAAATAAACATGATACATTACGGAAACTTTAACCACTTAAAGCGGTATTGTCACCACAAAAATCAAATTTCAACAGCAACTGGTCTGAGTGTTTAGTTAAATGGCGATTCTTATCCTGTATTTAAAATTTTAAAAAAGATGTCTGCAGTTATTGTTTTTGATATTGCAGCATAATGCTGCACTGGACCTTTATTTCGCCGTCGCCGGCGCCTAGCACGCTGTGGGCTCTCCTATCTATAATATATTCAATACTTTCCCCTCCTTCTAACCCACCCACCCCTCCCCTGCTTCTCCACCCACATTGCTCCTCTTCCCTGGTTGGCTGACACTGCATGTGACGTCTAAACTAGACGCCACAGGTGTCAGTCACAGCCACTGTGGGACTGGGAAGAGGAACTTACAGAAGCTGCTGTCGCGGGAGGAAGTTTCAGTAGCCGCCGCCTGGAGGAGGAAGCTGCCTGCAGAGGATACCGCTGCCGCCGGAGCCTCACATCACCGCTGCTGCCTCGAGGGAACCCACCCACTAAGGAGACACCGTGCCGCCCAGAGTCCCACATCACCGCCGCTGCCACGCTGAGGGAACCCACCGAGGAGGACACCCATCAAGGAGGACACCTGTGCCGCTGCCGCCCGCCTTATCGCCGCAAGAAGAGGACCACCACCACCACCTCAGGAGATAGTTTTCCCGCTCCCATCAGGACAGGTAACTAAACTTGCCGCCTAATGGGCATCTTGCGGAGCCCCCCAATGTCCCCCTGCCTACATAATGGGCACAATACACCCTGACTACATATACTTGGCACATATACCCCTGGCTATATATACTGGGACACATATACCCCTGGCTACATATACTCATATACTGGGCACATATACCCCCTAACTCCATATACTGGGCACATAAACCTCTGGCTATATATACTGGGGCACATATACCCCTTGACTACATATACTGGGCACATATACCCTTGACTACATATACTGGGCACATATACCCCTTGACTACATATACTGGGCACATATATCCCCTGACTACATATACTGGGCACATATACCCCTGGCTATATATACTGGGCACATATACCCCCTTGTTACATATACTGGGCACATATACCCCCTGACTACATATACTGGGCACATATACCCCCTGACTACATATACTTGGCACATATACCCCTGGCTATATACACTGGGGCACATATACCCCTGGCTACATATATTGGGTGGGCACATATACCCCTTGACTACATATACTGGGCACATATACCCCTTGACTACATATACTGGGCACATATACCCCCTGACTACATATACTGGGCACATATACCCCTGGCTATATATACTGGGCACATATACCCCCTGACTACATATACTTGGCACATATACCCCTGGCTATATATATTGGACACCTATACCTCTGGCTACATATACTGGGGACTACTAAACCCCTAAATACATATACTTGGCACATATACCCCCTGACTACATATACTGGGCACATATACCCCTGGCTATATATACTGGGCACATATACCCCCTGACTACATATACTGGGCACATATACCCCCGGACTACATATACTTGGCACATATACCCCTGGCTATATACACTGGGGCACATATACCCCTTGACTACATATACTGGGCACATATACCCCCGGACTACATATACTTGGCACATATACCCCTGGCTATATACACTGGGGCACATATACCCCTTGACTACATATACTGGGCACATATACCCCTTGACTACATATACTGGGCACATATACCCCCTGACTACATATACTTGGCACATATACCCCTGGCTATATATATTGGACACCTATACCTCTGGCTACATATACTGGGGACTACTAAACCCCTAAATACATATACTTGGCACATATACCCCCTGACTACATATACTGGGCACATATACCCCTGGCTATATATACTGGGCACATATACCCCCTGACTACATATACTGGGCACATATACCCCCGGACTACATATACTTGGCACATATACCCCTGGCTGTATACACTGGGGCACATATACCCCTTGACTACATATACTGGGCACATATACCCCCGGACTACATATACTTGGCACATATACCCCTGGCTATATACACTGGGGCACATATACCCCTTGACTACATATACTGGGCACATATACCCCTTGACTACATATACTGGGCACATATACCCCCTGACTACATATACTGGGCACATATACCCCCTGACTACATATACTTGGCACATATACCCCTGGCTATATATACTGGACACCTATACCTCTGGCTACATATACTGGGGACTGCTAAACCCCTAAATACATATACTTGGCACATATACCCCTGGCTATATATACTGGGCACATATACCCCTGGCTATATATACTGGGCACATATACCCCTGGCTATATATACTGGGCACATATGCCCCTGCCTACATATACTTGGCACATATACCCCTGGCTATATATACTGGGGCACATATACCCCTGCCTACATATATATACTGGGCACATATACCCCCTGACTACATATACTGGTCACATATACCACCTGACTAGATATACTGGGGCCCCCTGACTACATATACTGGGCACATATACCCCCTGACTACATATACTGGGCACATATACCCCTGGCTATATATACTGGGGCACATATACCCCTTGACTATATATACTGGGGCACATATACCTCTTGACTACATATACTGGGCACATATACCCCTTGACTACATATACTGGGCACATATACCCCTTGACTACAGGGGCCGCCAGAGGGAAGCCAGCGGGGAGAGGAGGAGCCCCAGAGCTGTAAGGTAAGACTCACACTCACCCTCTTACACTCAATCTCTTACTCTCACACTCTCACTCCCTCACACTCACACACTCTCACTCTCACATTGTGACTCACTCCTTCACACTCTCTCACATTCTCACACTGTCTCTCTCTCACACACTCACACTCTCTCTCACGCTCACTCTCTCTTACACTCACTCTCTCTCACACTCACTCTCTCTCTCTCACTCACTCTCTCTCTCACTCACTCTCTCTCTCTCACACTCATTCTCTCACACTCACTCACTCTCTCACACTCACTCACTCTCTCACACTCTCTCTCTCTCTCTCACACTCACTCTCTCTCTCACACACTCACTCACTCTCTCACACACTCACTCACTCTCTCACACTCACTCTCTCTCACACTCACTCTCTCACACTCACTCTCTCACACACACTCACACACTCTCTTACACACTCACTCTCTCACACACTCACTCTCTCACACACTCACTCTCTCACACACTCACTCACTCTCTCTCACTCTCGCTCACTCTCTCACACTCACTCTCTCACACTCACTCACTCTCTCACACACTCACTCTCTCACACACTCACTCTCTCACACACTCACTCTCTCACACATTCACTCTCTCTCACACTCACTCTCTCTCACACTCACTCACTCTCTCTCACTCTCTCTCACACTCACTCTCTCACACTCACTCACTCTCTCACAATCACTCACTCTCTCACACTCACTCACTCTCTCACACTAACTCTCTCTCTCACACTCACTCTCTCTCTCACACACTCACTCACTCTCTCACACACTCACTCTCTCACACACTCACTCTCTCACACACTCACTCTCTCACACACTCACTCTCTCTCACACTCACTCTCTCTCACACTTACTCACTCTCTCTCACTCTTGCTCACTCTCTCACACTCACTCTCTCACACACTCACTCTCTCACACACTCACTCTCTCTCACACTCACTCTCTCTCACACTCACTCTCTCTCACACTCACTCACTATCTCTCACTCTCTATCACACTCACTCTCTCACACTCACTCACTCTCTCACACTCACTCACTCTCTCTCACACTCACTCTCTCTCACACACACTCACTCACTCTCTCACACACTCACTCACTCTCTCACACACTCACTCACTCTCTCTCACACACACACACACTCACTCTCTCTCACACTCACTAACTCTCTCTCACTCTCGCTCACTCTCTCACACTCACTCTCTCTCACACTCACTCTCTCTCACACTCACTCTCTCACACTCACTCTCTCACACACACTCACACACTCTCTTACACACTCACTCTGTCACACACTCACTCTCTCACACACTCACTCTCTCACACACTCACTCACTCTCTCACTCTCGCTCACTCTCTCACACTCACTCTCTCACACTCACTCACTCTTTCACACACTCACTCTCTCACACACTCACTCTCTCACACACTCACTCTCTCACACATTCACTTTCTCTCACACTCACTCTCTCTCACACTCACTCACTCTCTCTCACTCTCTCTCACACTCACTCTCTCACACTCACTTACTCTCTCACACTCACTCACTCTCTCACACTCACTCTCTCTCTCACACTCACTCACTCACTCTCTCACACACTCACTCTCTCACACACACTCTCTCACACTCACTCTCTCTCTCACACACTCACTCCAAATCCAAATCCAAATCCAAAAAAGCTTTATTGGCAGGACCAAATACATTTAGCATTGCCAAAGCAAAACAAAACAAAACATTAACAAGGGGGGGGGGGGGGTTTGTGGGAATAAGGGAAGGATATAGGGAGTTGGGGTATATAGTCCATAGGTGTGTGGATGATGTAAGGGACAGCATGGGGGACTGGGATATACAGTCCATAGGGGGGTATTGGGGGGGAATACAGTCCATGTGGTATCATGTTCCTCTCAGTTGGTGGCAGGCTGTGACATATCGGGCAGCTATTTGCACGGTTGTTTCCTCCTCCCCCAGTAGGATGTAGAGTTTCCGCTCCTCATCTGTGGAGGTAAAATCCTGGATGTGGGCGGAGAGTCTCTGGAAGTGGGCGGTCCTCACATGTGCATATTTGCTGCAGTGTAGCAGGAAGTGGGCCTCATCCTCCAAGACCTCCTGGTCGCATTGTCTGCACAGTCTCTCCTCCCGGGGCTTCCATGTCTGTCTGTGCCGCCCTGTCTCTATCTCCAGGCTGTGGGCACTCAGACGGTACAAACTCAAGACCTGTCTGTCTTTGTGGTGATGTAGCCTCCCCAGATATGGAGCCATTGTGTACTCCCTCTGTAGTGATTGATAGACAGCGAGTTTCTTGGAATTCTTTATGTCACTTCTCCATTCCTCTATGTATTGTTCCTTGCAGCTTTCTATAGTCTGTTTTATTTGGGCTTTTGTCAGCCTGTGTTGGTGGCCTTGGCTGGGCTGGCTGCTGATGCTTTGCTTGAGAGCGCGTGGTATGGCCTCGCCCCCCTGGCTCAGTGAGGCTTTATGGTGGTAAGTGCTGGGGTTGCTGCTCTGTATATGCGCCCAGTATGAGAGTGCCCTCTGCTGGATAGTAAGCCATAGTGGGAACCTGCCTAGCTCTGCCCGGCAAGCTGAGTTTGAAGTGCTTCGATGGACTTGGAGGAGATACTTGCAGAACTCTAGATGGAAGATTTCTGTTGGGCTGGAGTCCCATTTTGATTGGTCAGGGTAGGTGACCGGGCCCCATACCTCACTGCTATAGAGCAGGATTGGGGTGATGATGCTGTCGAATATCTTTGCCCACACTCTCACTGGTGGTTTTAGGTGGTAAAGCTGTCTTCTGATGGCATAAAATGTTCTGCAGGCTTTG